>NW_027176583.1:498415-510915 GCF_023349555.1 Cebidichthys violaceus
ACACTCCTGTCCTCCCTCGGCGCCCTTCCACTCTGGATCCAGAGCCTCGCTTTTACACAAACTACAGCAACCCTGGATGGTGGAGTCCAGCTGGGAACGAACCGGATCCTCTGAACCCTGTTTTATGTGCTTTAGTTGGTCCGCATGTTTGGGGTGCGTTGTTCTTTTGGTCAGCGTCGCTTCTCCGCACACTGGCTTACCGCTGATCTCACCCTGAGTCGTAGCTGCTGCTCCACTCCCACTCGCCGGCTTGGACTCCGTCTTCTTTTGCCGTTTGGTTCCATACCGGGCACTGGTGAGTTTGAGCAGCGTCGCAGCAGTGAGGCCTGCTTGACGGCGAGGCGTCGGTGCAAACAAAGCCAACCAGTCGATGTTCTGAGCCTCCGCTGACGACCGCCTCTGCTTTTTAGGTCTTTCCTTCGGGTCCGCTTTCCCTCCCGGAGGAACCTTTTTGGTTTTACGACCTCTATTTTCAGTTCTAGTGAGGCTATCTTTTGCCTTGTCTTCACTGGAAGGCTGCCGAGAATCATCTCTGTAGAGCAGCAAGCTGTTGACGGCCTCAGCGTTCAGAGAGGCCATTCTCCGCCGGCGGGGCTCAAAGACAGGCGCGGGGAACGCGAGTAAGGCGTCGGATTGGTTGATTTTTGGTTCCAGTGCTTGCCGATTGGCTGCGGAGGTTTTCTTAGATCCAGATTTGGTCCTTCTTTGACTGGAGCTGGAGTGCAGCGTCTTCTTGACTTTAACCCTCTTTTGCTTCCCAGATTTCGGTGCATCCTTTTCTTTACCCTCGACCCGTTTCTCCTCCAGACGGGTGAGCAGGACGCAACAATCCAGCGCATCTCCGTCACCCCCTGCCAGCGTCTTCCTTCTATGTCGATGGGACTCTTTTCTATCCTTCTTTTTCCTTCCTCTCAACTCGTTTTTTCTCTCTTTCCCTTTTTTCACGCCACCTCCTTTCTCCTTGCTTCCCTTCTCCTTCCGGGGCTTCCCACATTTCACAGGCTGGCTCCGCTGAGCTTTCACCATTGTCACAGCGTTCGGGGTGGGAGGGGGGGGGGGCAGAGCCGCCGCCTCCTCTTCATCCACGTGGGTCCTACGATGGTCGGGTTTCGGCTCAGAGAGACCCTTCAGCGAGCATCATCACGGGTCATCACCAGGGTCCATACACTCTCTGGGGAGACACAGATCGGACATTTAACTGTAAAGCCGAAAGACGCACAAAGACAGAGAATCTGAGAGTGACTTAATGTAACCGACAGGATCTTTTGATGCATTATTCAACAATCGGTTTTACTTAAGTTTGCCGTCCAGGTCCCCGGACAACACGACCACTTAGACGGCCTTTCTCCTTGACATGCAAATACGCTGCGCACACAAGACGGAAGACGAGCGGAGACAAAGAGCACATGATACGCTACGCCTGAGGCCATATGTACTCCAACCTCCCTCCCATTTGTCTGCTCCGTCTCAGTTTAAGATTTGCTCTTTTTCCACTTATCTCATTATATATGAATTCATTATCCTGTATCTGCTGCGTGTTTTGAAAAAGAATCTATTGCCTTTTTTTTCCGCCTTGTCAATAAAGATCATTTTAAGCTCCGCGAGCTCATGTTGAAGCACATTAATGACTCGCACAATCCACCAGGAGCTCAATATTACGAGCTTTTACTCACTCAGCGACGAAGAGCAGAATCACGGCCCACAAACAGTTTAGGTGATGCATTTAACGTCGGGTGCGATGGATGCTTTCAGAAGCGATTTGGATCCGTAACGCACGATTCCGCACCGATTTGTTTTTAACCGTTAACCCACAGCCTGTAGCCGATCGCTGTGCATGGCACATTGGCTTAGCAAAGAGTAGGTAATCAGATTAAACACGAAAAGACTGTCACATCCAGGGAGCGCGTCTTTCAATTTCTACAAGGTAAAAAGGCTCAGAGAACTCTTTGAAATCACTGGGAGCTATGACATTAAGGAGTCCTTCTCCAATATCTGAAGACACAAAAACAAACAGTGTGATCTAAATGACTCATGAATTGATCCATATTTCACCAGCGCTGGCGTCAAACAATAGCCTCTTCAGTTTCCATGTCAACAGGCTGCTACCAGAGTACATCAAAGCACCGCCGGCAACTTGGTAGTAGAAGACGCACTGAGCTGCAAGGATCCTCTGCGGTTCACGCGAGTCGTTCTGCTCTCTCGACGCAGAAAACACCTCGCTGAGGAGAAAACCTTTAAAAGCTCCAACAGACTCAGCAGCCAGTGAGGTTTATGCAGCGACGGCGCTGTGTGCAGCGTGAAGACGGATCATCCTTCAGCCCCGAAAACACAATTATGCCACTTGACCTCCAAGAACTAAGTCAGCATGGGACTTTTTTTATTCTTTAAATGAAGTGACTCTTCAGCTACGAACACTTATCTCTCAGTCTGACTCTCAGCTTCCATTAATACCAGACGCACATAAGACCAATCAGATCATTTAACAAGCTGCTCGTTGTGAGGGCACATTTGTTTGTTGTTGTCTGACGAGCTCAGACGTCAAATTATTGACAAATATTTCCAAACCTGCAAAAAATGGTCAGAAAATGGTCAAAAAATTATCAAAAAAAGGTCAAAAAATTGTCAAAAATTGTCAAAAAGTGGTCAGAAAATTGTCAAAAAATAGCAAAAATGCTCCTCACAGTTTCTCCAACCCAAGTGGAGATATTCTAGCGCTACCCTCACTTTGTCGATTAGTAGACTAGTCAAGATTAAGAATTCTTTAGTTCTATGCTTTTCATGATGAATTTGGATTTAAAGTGGTACGTTTTTGTGGACAAACTCAGTTTAAAGTTTGTGGATTAGTGTTAGTGTTAGTCGACGAAGACGTTCTTTGGTCGAAGACGGCCCTGACCTACTCAAATGTCTCGTTGGTCCCCAAAGAAATGCTGTTAGAACAGAGAAAAGTCGAAGCTACAACTAGAACATTAATGTTTCCAAAATTACTTTGGTTCTTAAAGTTGATTTTACATCTTCTGTTGATAAACTAATCCAAGAATCTCCTAATAGTTTCAGCACTACATGGATTCTGTCTGACTGGTGCAGAGATGCAACCTTTAGTAGAAGAGAGCATGAGAACCTCATCACCAGACGTCCTTATTTTTTTTTTAAAAAAGGCTTTATCTGCAATCATGCGCTGAATCTCTAGTGTTGACAATAACTGACTGGAGTCAAGTGAAATGTGAGACCCTGATGCGCCCATCTGTAAATGAGGTTTGTGCCCTCACTGGTGTTTTCTGTCTATGAATGAAAGTGCATCAAATCATGTTTAAATGTCATTTTGTGTCCTGTTGTTAAATTGAAACTTAGCACCCAGGCTGTAAGTGACTCCTGAGGCCATTTCACGATTGGGATTCTTCAACCATTTTGCAGTCGAGTAACAAAGCGTCAGAAAGAGAGCGGCGACGGCGTACGACTCGAAAAAAAACCACACATGCAAATTCTGCTACAAACTGTTTCTGCGCTGCATAACAACAGCTTATTCATGCACAGCTTCATCTCGTCACCAAGCGTGCAACAACTCCGCTGTTCTTTTACAACTCGCCATCATGCAACGCCTCATGAAGGGTTGGGGGAACCAAGAGTGCTTCTTGTTGAAGTGCTCTAATTACAAAAAGACAGCAAGAGTGCTTTTTGGATTCCGTTCGCTCATTTTCTTTACACCGAATCCTAAACGTACCTCGTGTCCGTCGATCTGTTGCTTCACCTCAACACTACTGAGAGCGGACCCGGTCGAAAAACCCACTTTTGACTTCGGAGCGGACGCAAACTCTCCGGCCGGACATTTTCAAAAAAGCGTCTCGCGGCCCTCGTCCGCCCTCACTGCCGAAGGACTCTGTGAACCGTGAAATGCAATCCATGAGAGGGAAATTTAATTTCCAGATAACGAGAGGACAGAAGGAGCCTCGCATTGAGTTTCTGTCTACGGATATCAAATCAAGTTGCTTCATTTAAGTAAGACAAGCATGCACAATGGAAGGAAAGGAGCGCTTCTATTATTCCCGGCTAAGCCTTCACCGCACCGACCACAGCGGATAAAACAAGAGGGTTCAAATGAATGTCGGGGTCTGATCTCCGCTTGCTTTTTCACGCCGTTTGGAAAATCAACAGCCGATCAGAAACATAGTTCTCCTACTTACATACATTCATGTATATTTTTCAGATTTTTCCTCTAATAATCTCATCTTTCTAGTGAAACACTGGACAGTTTCACTTCTCCAGTCAACACAAGTGAAACCAGTAATTTAGATCATCGTCTCCCAAACACGTTGGTCTTGTTGTGAGCAGGTTTAACAAAAGAGTGATTCATTTTGTATTTTGAAGGATTTTTTTAAGTGTCTTTCCCCAAGAAAAAGGGGAACTTAACATGAAGATGAAATATGTTTTTGATCATCATCTTATGACTTGTAAGACTCACCAATTCCAAGAAAAACAAGTTAAAATCTGTAGTATAAAAAGTATAAAATATACATTTTCCTTCTTATCCCTTTTAATTGTCTTGTGACCCTTCATTTATATTCTGGGGACCCGGAGGGTTTAAGAAGCACCGATTCAGAAGATCAAGATATCTACTTCTGAAAATGACAGATATCAAAAGATCCCCTCTTTAAACATGAAGCAATTTAAAATGAACGGAGCACAATGCACACATAAAAGCCACATCTAATGATTAAGCTGCCCCCCCCCCCCCCCCTGTACTGTACAGCGATATGTGGAGATAGAGGAGGAGGTGGCTGTGCTGCCTCGCTGTCACACAGACTCATCCAGAGGACGGACATGGTGTAGAGCTGTCACCATGAGAGAGGAAGCCCCGAGGCAGGAGCTCTCAGGAATCTAAGCTGTGCGTGTGTGTGTGTGTGTGTGTGTGTGTGTGTGTGTGTGTGTGTGTGTGTGTGTGTGTGTGTCGCTTCAGATAGTGCACATCAACACAAGTCCACTTTTCATGGAGCAAAATCAGCAGTTCAACAATCCTCCTCCACCACCACCACCACCACCACCACCCGTCCTCCTCCTCCACCACCACCACCACCTCCTCTTCCTCCTCTTCCTCCCTTCACCTCCATGCAGGTTCAGGCACCAGCAGTTGCAAACACACCCACATCCACTCATGGATTATAATAAACGGTGCAATTAAGAGCCGCGTTATTGCACGTATTGTAAAAAAACAGAAGAAGAGAGAGGAGCGGACTCGCCTGCTGGAGCTCGTAGTTGGCCGCGGTGGCGGCGGCGGCGGTGCACGGTGTTAATCTGACAGCATGCCGTAGCAGGAGTGCGGGCTGCGATGACACGAGAAGTGGGGAAACGAGTCTAAAAAAACAGCCGACCATCCTCGGATCGATCCGGGGTTCGAAGCGCCGCTAGTTAATGTCTATACCGGGATCGGGATCGGGAGGAGCTCGCGTTGCAGCCGAGTTGTCAGAAGCGGGCTGTACCCGCCGATCCTATCATCTCCAACTGTGACGGGAATTACAGCCGCGATTGATCGTTACCTTGCGTGTCCCGTCGGGTGAAATGAAAGAATAATCCCGTCAGTCCGTCCGTCCGTCCCCCCCCCCTGCTTTGGTTTCCTGGCGGGCAGTTTCTACCCGGTCGGGGCGGTCGACCTGGGGAGCGATCCGCGGACCGAACAGCCCACAGTAGCCGGAGACATGGTGAACAAATCGGTGAGCGGTGACCTACTTCCGAAGTGGCATGCTGGAGATAATATTCATGCGCTGCCTGTATTCGCATTCGCCGTTGCACCGGGACATCCCTCCGTAACGTTTGCTGTAATATTCCTGCAGGGACTAAATCATCACTGAGGGGATTTTTTTTATTTAAATTCTCTTCAAGAAAGAATGCACGTGCATGTTTTTCCCCTCCATGCAAAATGTCTTTAGCATTTTAAATCTCCTGAACAAAAACATCCCCACTGGACGTCAGCAAACTTCTCTTCTACAGGCCAACAAGAAGTGTCTCAGAAATAGTTCAGTTTGAGCCTAAAACATAAAGAGCATAAATAGAAATGAAGAAAAAGAACCAAGTGATGCTAATAATACACAAACAGCTGACTAAAAACTATCAGAAAATAGGTCCTAAAGGGCTGTTAAATAGTGCCAAACAGGACTGTTTACTCACCACTAACCTGACCGTAAGTTATCATTATGTTCAAAATCAACAACTATAACCAACTCTTTTTGTCTTAATAAAGACGATAAGAATACTCCAGTAATCAGTAAAGTACTACTGTATACTAATAATACACAGATACTCGACTGTCACATGCAAGAAAACTATATCGGTCCTAGAACTAGAGTCATATATTAAAAAGGTACAACTAAAACATATTAAACTGTATATTGAAATATTATAGAAATCATATGAAACACCTGAACTCACTGTGTGTAAAACACACTGCGTCCCCATAGATATAGCAACACAAACAGTCAACTCACCAATGAATATTACATCCATGATATACATTCCTATATTCAGATTAAGACAGCAGAAAATAAAATGTGCAAATTTTTTTACTATTTTAATAACTAGTAAATCAATCAATAATGCAAATAATCATTAGCTGGAGCCCTAGAATAAACAATAACAATATGATCCTTACATATCATGAGGTGTCCCTGTACGTCAACGTAAACACCCATCCCTAATATAAATCCCTGAAGGAGTATTCATCGTCAGATTATTAGACATCAGAACAGAGAAGGAAGCATCCCTCTTAATTAGCCTCATGTCCTGCATCCTCTGCTCTTAACGATACGTGGAATCTAATAATGAGGAGTGATGGGTCGCTGCTAATCATTTATTACCCTACTTCTTGAGGAGGCGCAGATAACGTCGGCCTATTACACAACACTCACACACACACACACACACACACACACACACACACACACACACACACACACACACACTGTTGTTGATGATGATGGCTCGGATGCGGCTCTCACTCAGTGGATGTTCAATTACAGGAGAAAAAAACCGGCAGGTTCAGTCTCTTAACAACAAAGTGATTGGAGAAGCCACTCCGCTATCAAGTTAGCATCTAGTCAGAATGGAGCTTAATTGGGACAAATGCTGATTGTCCTCATCAATATCAGCTTTCCAGTGTGTAATTAACAGCTGTAAACAAGCTGGGTGGGTTGAGTTAATGAGGCATGAGCACCCGGGGGGGGGGGGGGGCAGAGACTGCTGAGAGCTGACCTGTACCGCAAGAAACCGCAACACACTGCAGAAAGAGGCACGACACCGACCGGGACCATTAGACGCATCCTGCATGCAGGAAGCACTCACTCACTCACTCACTCACTCACGCACTCACTCACTCACTCACGCACTCACGCACTCACGCACTCACTCACTCACTCACTCACTCACTCACTCACTCACTCACGCACTCACGCACTCACTCACGCACTCACGCACTCACTCCTGGTGGAGATGGTGATACAGACATAGAGCGGACATCTAAATTATTGCTCAAAGGCACAATCTCAAAGAGAATTATGAGATCTGAAAAACATTTATTTTAAATCGGGGGCAAAAAAACCCAAAAACATAAAGGAGCTGAAAGATGCTTTTGAGATTCCAAAGAACACACACACACACACACACACACACACACACACACACACACACACACACACACACTCAGGGGTTTTGAACTGAGAGGTGTATCCAGGAATCAACAAATATGAAGCAAGTCAAACTGTATATTTGGCTCATTTGCTCAAAGGCAAAGTCAGGCTCAGACCCGTTGGTTCCCTGACAGAGAAGAGAGTTTGAATCTCTAGTGTCAGGAGAGGAAACCCCTTTACCACCATGTCAAACTCAACAGTATTTCTTCAGACCGTTTCCACCTCAGACATCTCCCAGCTGATGTACATTTGGTCGTGTGTGTGTGTGTGTGTGTGTGTGTGTGTGTGTGTGTGTGTGTGTGTGTGTGTGTGTGTGTGCGTGCCCCCATTCAACAAGATCTTGCCCCAGAAACTTGTCTCGGTAGATATTTACGGTGGGATGATGAATCTTTCCTTGTAAAAAGGTGGAGCGATAGCATCGGGGAGAGATGGAGTGAAGTAACACCGTAACACTTTATTGATCTGGCTCTCCGCTCGCCCTGCCTGAGAGAAGTCAGCGCTCAAAGATTGTGCAGCCGCCCTCCAGCTGCCACAGCGTCAACAAAAACTTTACAAAAATATATATATATATATATATATATATATATATACGGGTTGTTCTTGGACCGCAGGTAAAAAAAAATAAAATATCAATAGCCACAGTGTGAAGTCTTCTATTTAAGCCTTTAGAGCAAGAGAGAGCAGCCATACCTGCACACAGGAACGACCCGCTCTGCTCTGCAGGCACTTCATGAGCACCGAGACTGATTAAGGTTATCAGGCTAAGCCAATCGGAGGCAGAGCAGGGCGGCCGTGCCTTTCCCCAGAGAGGGAGCACCATGTTAGCACTGGCTAATGTTAGCACTGGCTAATGTTAGCGCGCCTAAACTAGACACTCTAATCTATATTCTAACTAATATCAAGGTATCAAATAAGCGTCACGGAGCTGTAGCACAATACGGAGCTACAGAGGACTGATTCATGGATGAATGTCATAATATTACTGGTCTCATTTGGCGGTTGGTCCTAACTGAAGTGAGCGCACGTCATATTGAGTTTTACAGGTTTTGTATTTTGCATATATTGTTAAATAGGTGCACAGCACGACATCTCACTTTTGACTTGAAGGCAAAAACGTGTTTTCAATGCGATGACTCGTACGGTTTACACGTCAACGAGAAGTCATTCAGGAGGCTTTACCGCTGCAGCGGCCTGTCATTGTCACACGGCCGGCTGAACGCTGTGTGTGTGTGTGTGTGTGTGTGTGTGTGTGTGTGTGTGTGTGTGTGTGTTGACCAAGGTTTTCTAAAGAATGCGCGTGTGAACAAGAGGCATTTGTGTTGCGCACGGCCGAAGAGCAACAACACCGAGGCACTCGACGGTCTGTTCGTGGGATTGACTTGGGATTGACAGTAAATTGACACAAACTTACTGTTTGTGTGGGTTTAGACGTTGTTTTAAAGGGAGATTATAGAAATATGAAACTGATTCTCTCTGTTAGAAATAAGACAACACAGGAAAGTATAATCTGTGGGAATTTAATCCTGATACATAGATGGTAAACTACACATGAAACTCGCTGAATGTTGTAGACTTTGCCGGCAACTTGTGTCCGTGAAACAATGCGTTCGCTGCAAAGCGGAACAGGTAAGTGAGCTGTTATTTCTCTGCTTCAGCGTGGAAGCCTACAGATGTACAGATGACAGTTCAGCACTACAGAGCAGACACAGGACAGGAAGTGTAATTATCTGCTTCTACTGCTCCTCTTCAAAGAGACGGGGCGAGATGCCAGACAGTCTGACTGGCAAGGAGGAAGAAGAGAGGGGGGGGGGGAAGAGGCAGAGAGAGAGAGAGAGAGAGATGGAGAGAGAGATGAAGACTGAATTCACAAAATTTGAAGCAAAGTGCCAGAGAGGAGTGAGGAAGGTGGAGAGGGAATCTCACACCTCACGTCTCATCGAGCAGAAAAAGTCAAACTTAGTAGAAATCAGAGAGGCCGTTTCTCACGTCCACCCTGCTTCTCTTTGCCTGACAGCTCCTCAGGGATACGCAGTTTGACATAGACGTTGTGAGAGAGCAGGCGAGAACAAGAGGGAAGAAAAATTAAGAGAATGTGTGAGAGACGGCGAGGGGAGGGAGGGAGGGAGGGAGGGGAGGCACGAGACAAGAGAGTGATGGATTGAGATAGCGCAGGGAATGGAGACAGAGAGAGATTGTCATCATCATCATGAACAATGACTCTCTGATAGAGCAGGCCTGTCGCTGGATTTTTCAACCCAGCGGAGGAAGGAGCGACGAGGAGGAGGAGGAGGAGGAGGAGGAGGAGGAGGAGGAGGAGGAGGAGGAGGAGGCCGCCCGCCTGCCTGCCCACCTGCCAGGGCCTCCGTCATGCTTTTAGCATCTGCCAAAGTGAAGGACGCTTGGTGCCATGTGCTTTTTACTAAAGGAGCCTGACGTTTGTCAGTCACAGTGAGGGCTTCTGTTCTGTTCGGCAAAAAAAAAAGGGTTTAATACCCCCCCCCTCCACACACACACACACACACACACACACACACACACACACACACACACACACACACACACACACACACAAACTGCCACCCCATGTAAACAATCCCAGTGTGTGTGAGAAGTGAGCGAGACCCCGGCTCTGAAAGCTCCACATCCACTGCAGCTGTGTGCCGGCCAACAGCTGACGCCGGGCTGTGGCTCTCTGCTCTCTTTCATGCCTCCCTCCCCACCAACCCTGCCTCCTCCTCCTCCTCCTCCTCCTCCTCCTCTTCTTCTTCTTCTTCTTCTCTGTTTCCATGAAGCAGACCTGTAATTTTCACAGCTGTGTCTCTGGCATTGTGCCAGGGCGAGTCAGAGAGAGAGAGAGAGAGAGAGAGAGAGAGAGCTAATGGCTTTTAGAGGAGCACAAGCTACAGCACAGCTTTGCAATACCTGAGACAAAATACTCAAACAACTACAGAAGACGGAGATCAAACTGTGACACTCATCAGCATTATTAATTAAACGGCGCAAAGTTCTGTCAATTATACGGCAGCCACAAAGCTTTCCCCGTCACATCTCTTCGTTAGGCTAACATTGACTGTGTCACTGAGACGTAGCGGCTGAAATCTGGGACCACTTTGCTACAGACAGGTGGTAACGAGGTCAACAGTTTAGTTGGATTATCTGCTCCCCAATTACGGTAAATAATTACGGTAATAATCCCAAATTGCAGGAAATCTTTTTGCACGCACAACTAGGTAAATACAGTGCGTTAAAGCTGCACCTGGAAGTCAGTCTGTAAAACGATGCATGCGTTCAACGGACAGTTTTCTTTTACATTACATTACTGTCATTTTAGCAGACGCTTTTATCCAAACAGGTATTCAAGGGAACCAGTCGTCACCAGAAACAGTTTGTTTTGAGCATTGGAGAGAAGATGTGTTTGAACTCAAACACAACACATAAATAGACAGATAGACGGTAATGATTAATATTTCTATATCGAAGCCACTTCACACATGAAATACGGCAGGCTACACTTCATGGTCAAGCAGCGCACATGTTCAAAATGATGTGCCTCTTCTGTGTAAATAATTTGCAGGTTTGTCTCTTAACAGCGGTTTCATTGAACGGCTCCCTTTTCAACGGTTTCGGTTTTTGCGTCTCAAGGTTTAGTCTCAGAAGTGAAACCGACACTACGAAGTAAAAAAAAAAAAAAAAAAGACGAAATAAATAAGTAAAGAGAATGTCGACCGTAGATAAAAACATCGAGATTAAAAGCTTTTATTTAGCCCTAGAGCCCTCGTCAGTAGCCTGAGAGGCATTATTACATCACGTTGTGCTCATATGTTACATATTCCTAAATGAATGTGGGGCCCAGACGTTCATTTTCACCTCCTAGCAGGTTAATCCGGTTATGATCTCAGCAGATAACTTATTTCTACCAACGGGAATGATAACTAGTAAAGTGAGACCCACGTTGTAAGAACCCAGGTGTCTCAAAGCGCAGCGTCCACATGCAGTAACA
Organism: Cebidichthys violaceus; assembly: GCF_023349555.1. Taxonomy (NCBI): domain Eukaryota; kingdom Metazoa; phylum Chordata; class Actinopteri; order Perciformes; family Stichaeidae; genus Cebidichthys; species Cebidichthys violaceus. The sequence goes on from NW_027176583.1 coordinate 510,086, forward strand.
CGCAGTAACGAACCAGGACGCACCAGCTTCTGACACAAAGAGGTGAAAAAGAGATTTTGCTTCGGTAGCTTGTAGTAGTATTATCCGAGAAGAATCAGGCCCAACGAGCCGAGTCCCTGTTAGATAATATTTAACTTCCTTCTGTGGCTCAACGGTGTGACTGTGACCCGCGTTTAGGAAAGAACGGGCCTCGTCAGCGTACTTTTCCAACGTCACGAACAACAAAGACATTCACGCTGGGTGGGGATGTTGTTTTCACGTCCTAAAATAGATTTGCTATGCATTTGATTTGAGAGATGAACCGCAGGATCACAGGAACAATAATAATAATAATAATAATAATAATATTATGTTTACAATATGAATATATGCCAACACCCGTTCTGTTAAGTCCTCCTCTCTGCCGTCTTTTCTTCTGCACACATGTGGCCCGTGTCTGAGCAGGACCTATTTGTCTCCCTTGGGACGGCAGAGACGACGGCAGAGACGACGGTGTGTTTGGGTGACAGGAGGCATGTTCCCCTCCTCCTCCTCCTCCTCCTCCTCCTCCCTCCCTCTCTACAACAGCACACTTCTTCAGAAATAATGGGATTATGTCCAGGATTGATATCCAGCTTTATGGCTCACGTGTGGGCGCTGCACCTCTATTCAACGTGCTGCTATGACAGGCCTGTCAAAGCAGCGCTGCAGAGAACCGACTGGACTCAGATCCATCACGACCTCCACAACCAAACGCTCCATTGTTCCGCCGCTCTGTCCACTCGAGGCTTTACGAACACCGTTACAGTGAATAACTCACGTTGGCGACTTGCGTGTCATGGGTTATAACC
>NW_027176583.1:515915-568415 GCF_023349555.1 Cebidichthys violaceus
TGATGTAGCCGTTCCCACCTGTTCACGAGAGGAACAGCCGTTTACAGTCAGTGCGCAGCAACGGAGCCGCGAGCGGTAAGCTAATCAGCTGCAGCTGGAGAGTCGTGCGGTACAGATTTTTTAAATTCGGTTTTCATTTTCTCGGCACTTACCCAAACACTGGATGCCATCCAGGGCGACCTGGGTGGCGTTCTCCGCACAGTAGAGGATCACTCCGGCACAGTCCTGCAGAGACAACGACAATCAACGTGTGCAGAAACGGAACCAATTAAAAAAAGGTAAGATGAGATACAGATCAGGGTTCCATCACACCTGGTCTGTATCAATCGATATGTTAAACGTCGTTAACCCGTTAATTCATGTACGGTATAGTCACCTGTATTTAAGACCGATCACAGAGATCTATTTTGATCATTTAACAATAGATATTTTTCTGTAAATCAATGATGCAATTATATTAAGCAAACATATCGATAAAACCATCTACAGAAGTTGTAAAACAAGATAAATGCATCAGTAAAGGCCCTGTGTGTTCGTTTCTGTTTCGACTGAAGGCTACATGTTAAACTCTCTGAACTCTGGGAGCAGACCATGAATCCCTCTCACCATTGAACTGAAGTGTCCTTTGTCACAAGCGCGGGCGACGTTGTACACGTACTGCCTACAGCAGCTCAGCCGGGTGTACATGTCGGCCATCTTGCCCTGCATCAGCTGCAAAACAGATTAACATAAAGAATTATGTTAATTTAAAAAAAATGACAATTTTAAATTCTATAGCTGCAAGCGTCACACGGTGACATCTAAACAAAACTACTTCCTTGCATGAAGTGAAAGCTGAAGGGCGAACCTGAAAGTGTCCGATCTTCTGGCCGAAAGCTTCCCTCATGTGCAGGTAGGGAACCGCAGAGTCCAGGACGGCCTGCATGATGCTGAAAGTGACGCGTTTAAAAGACGGATGAACAATTCAAACTGTATAGTCAAATCCATAAATAATCAGGCCGCGCGTGGTTTGTTGTGATTACATCACAGCCCGACAAGCAGCGCAGAGATATTGCTTTTAGAAAACCGTCACCACAGTAACGGCATTTTAAAACTGGTAATGCACTCGCACCGTAAGCTTCGTTTATACTACAGTAGAGAACCCAAAGATGACCCCCATCTTATTACATGTCATGTTTTATTTTCATTGTGCTGCATGTGATGAATATCAGTTGAATTCATGTCTGATATGAACTTACCCGATCGGTCCTGATGCAAGCACCAGCCTCTCCAGATCCAAGCCGCTCATCATCACATAAACACCTTTGTTCAACGGACCGAGGACGTTCTCCTCTACGACAAACAAGCAAAACAAAACCCAATCAATTAGAAGCCTACAAGAATACCTTTGAAGAAATTAGCCAAAACCTCAAAAAACGATCCAGTCTCCTGTTTTACACAAGGGAACATTTAGCGGTATCTGCCCTCACACACTCTCTCACACACACACTCTCACACACACACTCACACACTCACTCACACACACTCACACACACCTGGGATTTTGCAGTCTTCAAAGACCAGCTCGCAGGTGTTTGAGCCCCTCATGCCGAGTTTATCGAGCTTCTGCGCGGTGGAGAATCCAGGCATTCCCTGCAAAACACATACGAGAACAAGCTTTTCATCTCTGTGATTCATGTCCGTTTTGCATAATCTTTGTATCGTATTCGTTCCGACAGAATGAAGCGGGCCGTTTCCCCAGAACAGACCCGCCGCGTCGCCTGAACCCACGAGCAAATCCAAAGACCGACGAGCGCGTCTTCACTTTAACTTTACCTTTTCAACAATGAAAGCTGTGATGCCTTTCTGATGGGCGCCAGGGTCCGTCTTTGCATAAACAATGAGGACATCGGCATCCGGGCCATTTGTGATCCAGAACTTGCCGCCATTCAGAACATAGTAGTCGCCTGCAGAAAAACAAAGTCAAAATAAAAAATAAGTTAAAACTAAAACCGATTTCCACTGCAGAATTAAGATTTTAAAATGATTTTAAAGCTGTGTTTTGAAATGTGTGGCTGTATTTTGTGTGAGAGTGAGTGCTCCGTCTTTTGAGGATCTTTGTTGTTAATTTAGGTGCCTGTCTCCTACTGGCTGGATTCGTTTGATTTGTGTCTGATGCTCCATCCACCTGCATTTTAACAATGTCTGGGTTTCGCAGTCTGGCGACATCAGCCTCAATCCGTCCTCAGTGTTCGTTTTTAAATAAATGTGATGTGTGTGTGAGAGACAGAGACAGAGACAGAGACAGAGCAACACCCGCAGTGGGAAAAGCAAAACTTCTAAAACTTCACACAAAATGTGTCTGTCTGAGTTTATAGAGGAAGATCTTGAGCATCAAGCACAAGACCGATCTATTACTCTACAATCTACTTCCTGTTTACACCGGCACACACCCACATGCCCAGTGTATTTGAATAGTCTTTCGTTTTCAGGTTTTAGGAGATAATTTCGAAAAAATGATGCCGTGTGGACGGAGATTGTTAGTGTTTTTAAAGGAAAAGGTTTTAGTGTGGATGTAGATAAGATAAGAAGTAAGATAAGGTGTTGCAGAAGGGACAGCAATAAGTGCAGATAACCAAGGGAAAATATAAAGAAATAAACTAGAAGCGTATAAACTATGAACAGACGTAAAGACAATTGGAGAAATATAGAAAAGGCACGATACAGATGAACTTCAGTAACACTGCTGCAGAGTGTCCTACCTTGCTTCTTGGCTTTGAGTTTCATGGACACAACATCAGAGCCGGCATTGGGCTCGCTCATGGCCAGGGCTCCGACATGCTCTCCCGTCATCAACTGGCAACAGAGGAGACCGTGACGAGAATGAATAATTGAGTTTGCAGCGTTTCATGAAATGTTAAAACCCACGAGCCGCATCGGTCCCGACCTTTGGCATGTACTTCTCCTTCTGCTTCTCGTTGCCGTGGCGCACCATCTGGTTGACACAGAGGTTCGAGTGGGCGCCGTAACTGAGAGCAATGGCTGCCGACACTCGCGACATTTCCTCCATCACGATGACGTGGTCGAGGAAGCCCAACCCCGTGCCCCCGTACTCCTCTAAATAGAAGGATGTGTAGGTGTCATTTTAAAAACAAAGAGAAGAGAGACGTGTTTCCTGCAGGGAGTTGAAAAGAAAACTACTTCCTCCAGCCATCTTACCTGGAGCAGTGATCCCAAGGAGTCCCATCTCACCCATGTCTTTCCAGAACTCCTGTTGGAAAACATGGAAACACAGAACTCCCATGTGAGGTGCAGAACAGCAGGCGTGCAACTCACACATGATAACACTTCCACTTTCTGAACTAGTCAACTCAAAAATCAGGAAACTACAGGTGTGGTGCAGCAACTTACCCGCATTCCTGGAAACTCATTGGTCTTGTCAATCTCATCGGCGCACGGCGCCAGCTTTTCTGCACAGAATTTACGAACCGTCTGCCTGAGCTGTGCCAAAAAAACACGAACAATAAGACTCTGAAATAACTCTTGATGTTTTATTAGAAGCACTGAGAAATAAACGTCACTACCCAGGACTGGAGGACACATTCATCCAATCAAAAGCTTCGCATGGACCCCGCCCCCCCTGCCCTCCTCCCAGCCATTGTCCTGGTGCAAAGTGTACCTGACCTACTGTCCCTTTACGCTAGGTTGATACATCTTGACTGGAGCAATAGTGTCAATACGTTGTTCACCTCCTACTAACTTTCCTTCAGGATGACTTAGCTGGTAGCGTTGTAGCTTATAGCAGAGCTGATTGTGGTCAAATCTAACTGGCGGGGCTTAAAACGCTGCTCTCTGAGGGGTTTTAAGTGTCATTTGCGTTAGTCTTTAAATAAGAGTAAACTAAATGAATCTACATTAGCATTAGGTGGCTGTCTAGTGCTAACGATAAGTCTGTTTGCTAGGTGGCTAGCTTAGCCAGGTCGGCTAACACCAAGGTCTCCTTCACTGTTAGCTAACGTTACGTCACGCGCACAGCGGAAGTAAATAACCTTCTTTAGTCCGTCAAAAACGTAATAAACCATGACGTGCTTAAATCCCACTAGGAGTGTTTGTTTTCTTACCGCCAGCTCTGTATCTGTGCTGTGGTAACTGAACTTTGCGCTAACCTGTATCTGGTCGTCGGTGAGTCCGTTCACCACATCGTCCACCGGGATGGAAGCACCGGAGCATCCTCTCCTCGACACCGCTGGGACGGACAACCTGCAGCCGAGGCGGAGAGCGTTCCTGACGGCGAACATTGTGTGCTCCTTTCAGACGGACCGGTGAGGAGAACAATAAACCCAAAAGTTGACACGCTATCACTCAGACCTACGAGTCAGCTGGCTCTCAGTAGCGACAGAGTAAGAGGTCTCACTCTGACACTTTTCCCATGTACCACACTCTTGTTTACGCTGGCAAACCAGTTTATTGGCGCATTACCGCCACCTACTGGACGGGGGTGTAAATGATCTTTTTTTTTCCATTACTTAAATATAGCAAATTAGCAATTAGGTTTAGCTGGTCAGCGTTTGCTGCTAATACCAATTAGCAAATAAATAAGTTCCCATTGACAATGGCAGCCATATTGAAGGAACAAGCATAAAATCATTATTATAAGTCTATGTAACGGCAGATATACATTGTAATCAATGAGGTATTATATATATTGAGTAATGTCAACAATGGATGTCGCTTTGTGCAAATAAAGTAACTTTCCATTTGTGCCATTAAGCAAACATTTTCATAGCAATAACAAGAATTTTACCAATAGGCAATGCTGCCCTGGAGGCCTCAAAACCCACAGGGCCCCAAAATACTCAGTACTCTGTTAACAGGTTTGTGCTCATTTTATTAAAGAAAATATAATTTATAAAAGTGTAGTTTCGTTTCTGAAATAGTTTTAAGGCCTTGGTTGTGTTTGATCAAATTGACAAACGTTAAATCTGGGGCCAGGAAGTATTACAGCGTAGAAAAGAGTTGACAGATTGCTGTGGGAAGTACAGAGCAGGTTTGTTAAGGTCTATTTAATGTGTCTAGAGGTACACCGGGAGCAACATAACTAGTTATTGAAAAACCTTGTATATGCAGTTACCCCCAGAAAGCCACAAACACGATGCAAACATACCTCCACCCTCTTTTGCTGCTACTTTCTTTGTTACCAAACTAAAAGCGGGAAAACTTCAGTCACCAAATGGACACCTGAAACCAAAAATCAACAATGAATTGACACTTACCAAGTTGGACTAGGTCTAGAATATTGTTCTCCCCCATAAAAACAAAACTCATGAAAGACAATCCCCATAAATTCACCAGAGTCTAGTCTTGACCGAAGCCCCAGTTGCCTCTACATACAAGTTAACAAACCCACATTTTCTGAGGAGCGACACAAACCAAACTGAGCCTAATTACCACAAAGTTCAGACTTCATATTACCAGCATGGTTCATTTGATCCCAGATGAGCCAAGGATTTGTCCCACAGCTCAAGGCTTCAGGGGAGACCACATAGTGTAACTAAAAAGAAGTTCACGTCACTAAAATGTGATGATAATAACAAAACCAAACAGAAAACAGGAGAGAGAGAGAGAGAGAGAGAGAGAGAGAGAGAGAGAGAGAGAGAGAGAGAGCAACTTACTGACGACCACCAGCTAATATAATCATGCAGACTCCACTCATCAGGCTGCTGGAGGGTCGGTGCAGTAACCATTTTATTTATAATCCCCTTTAATAATACATCATGATGCTGCTTGAATCAAAGAAACCACACAAATACATATTATTTAAGAAAAATACAAGTTGCCCAAAATACAAAAAAAAGGAGATAAAATAAAAACCAGTCAATCAAAGGAACAAGACAGCAGCAGACTTTTAAAGGTTAAATGAGGCGTTTTTGTCACAACCCGCCCTCTAGTGGTTGTTTAGGGAACAACAGCACTCAGCTGATCGAGTTCAGTTCAGTTAAAAGTAGTTAAGTCACATCAACAGCCAAACTCTCAAAGCTCATTTTAAATATTTAAATAATCGTAATAATGGCATGCTTTTATCCCAATACGGTATTTTATTTTGAAATCTGCACATCTGCACCGAGTGTTTTAGAAATATACATAAAGCCCCCCCACCTCCCCGTTAAATGTCACCATTAGTGTTCAAGTAAACCACAGTTTGAAGCTGTTGAACGTTGGTTCATGTGGGCGTGAGTGTCTTTCAGTAGAAACATATTGATGCATCTACAAAAACTAGATTGTTGTGAAGCTGCTTTAGATTTAAATCTATAGTTTAACGTCAGGTTAGTGTCGTAGATCAGCGCGCGACAGAGGGAAGTCTGTAGCTACAAAACTGAAGCAGTCAGCTGGTTTGATTCTTCAGTCAGGAAGCGAGAGGAGGCAACGCGGAAGATAATACGCTTTGCACAGTTGTGTGGGTGCGCCGGCGCGCGCGTGAAACATCGCGTAGAAGCGCGAGCCACGCCACCACCAGAGAGGGGTTCCCCTTTCCAACAGCGCGCACAGAGCAGAGAGGCTAACGGAGGCTTCTTAACGCGCGAGAACCCGGACAACAAACAACCAGGGAGTCCCGCGGAGGACCACTTGAACACCTGGACTCAAAGTAAACTTTCTGAAAGTACAATGAACAGATTTGAAGGTTAAAGTCGATCGGTTTTGCGACTCTCCTCGTGCGCACTCGCGACGGATTGAAGTCTTCAATGCCCAAAGAGTGCAGGAGAAAGAGCTCCTTCGGGCTTTCTGGGGCCGGAATCAACGAGAGCTCGCGTTTAGAGCGAAGAACAGCCGGGAAGGCATCTCACACGTGCGATGATCTCGTTCAGAAAGCCGCGCAAATCGCCGCGTCGTCCGCAACCGGAGCGCCGACTGTGATGGATGCGCTCCGGGTCCCGCAGGTCACCATCACCCCGGAGGGTGGCGGCTCCTCCCGGGAGATGCAGCAGGAGGACTGGGACGATGCGGTGGACGGCACCCTGCGCAGGAAACTGTCCACCTCCTCCATCTCCTCCACGGGGTCCTCAGCTGTGGAGTCCGAGGATGACCTGCTCAGCGACAACGAGAGCAAAAGCAAAGGCATCGTCACGTTGGAGCATCTGGTGGACACCGGAGAGGTGAGTGGACGAAGACTTCAACAGGGCCGTCGAGTCGTCATGCATATCACTGGCATGGTCTTATTGTATGAACCACTGTTATAACTATTAAACTAGGCACGTGTCTGTAGATGGAGCATCCTGTGAAAAGTTCTTTGTTGTCATATTCACGACAATAACAGTGAAGCAGTCAATACTATAATATACTAAATATACGTATACTAAAACATGTATAAGAAAAGAAAAGCACACAATTCAATATGAGAATCTGAGACATGAAATAGCATAGAAGTCAAAATAAAGGAATAGAATATAATGTGTTAAACAATAATATCTATATATTTGTGGTCGACAGGTGTACATGTGAATAAAGTGTAAACAAGGTTGTTTAGTAAAATACATGCATAATGAGAATCAGTCCCCTGATGCTGGAGGACTGGATGTTTATACTGACATATATATATGTATATATATATATATATATATATATATATATATATATATATATAATCTTTAATCTGCATCCCCTATAATAACCAAGTTACAGTACAGAGCTGATGTTTTGAAAACAACAAACAGTGAAGCACAGCAGCTGACACAGCGATCAGTAAACCACTTCCTCATAGAGGACCACTGGGATCAGACAGGAGCCTCATGCAGTTAGTGTTTGTTCAGAGTTAGTTGTTTTTCAAACTATTTATATTTTTCCTGTTTAAAATAAGTCACTTCTACTTTTCACAAGTTATTTTTGCATTTGTCTTGTGTTGTTTTCGAGATCTGTGAAGATCGTCAGATGCGTCGGTCAGCAAGTCCCGCTGATTTCCTCTCGTTGCTAAATGTGAAAATGAAGATGAAACATCCTTCAGATCGCCTCAATGATCCCAACGCTGTATGAACTTAAACCAGCTTTGCAGTGTGACAGAACAACACCCACTGTTTACTGCAAACACTCTTAAAAGGTCAATTTCATTCATGACAGAAGCACAGCTTCACGTCATTTCTTAGTATTCTTAGTGGCATTTGTCATATCAACAATATTCACATTTCTTTCCACAGGCTATTAACTCATTGCACATATAATGTGCAACAATAATAAAAATGCATCTGTTGCATTAAATGTCAGCTCATGTTTTGGAACTGGAACGGCTGACCTTTATCACCGCGCGGCCCTCCTTCAGCACACAGGCTGGTGTTGAAGGATCTTCATCGGACGCTGAGGGGGGGGGGTCATGTTGTTTGACGTTGTCGGCTGAGAAAAGCTTCTAACCTGTGGTCAACGAGTCTTCAGTGTTATTGAACATGCAGACAGAGCAGATTCATACGTTTCAGAAGCACACATTCTCATATTCCACATTTAGATTTGAACAGAACAATACTTCTTCTAGCAGCTTCTACTTGATAGTCATCTCAACCACAGAATCTGCTTTTTTGTCCACACTGTCACCATGTCAGACTTTCATTGTGTGTGTGTGTGTGTGTGTGTGTGTGTGTGTGTGTGTGTGTGTGTGTGTGTGTGTGTTTATGGTGCCACTGCTTCTCTTTGCCTTCTTCCATACAAGGTCTGTAGCTGTCACTTTATTTTAAACAGACTGAATACACATTGCCTGTTAAGCCTCTGTGTTTGTGTGCATGTGTGAGAGATTGATCCATCAAGTGAGGCTCAGTGTGACGGCTTTCCAAAATAAAAGTCCATTCTGGCTCCTTTTTGTCTCTTTAAGTTATCGTAACTTGAAGTGAAAACAACTATGGAAATAGGTACTCTTATGGTTCTGTCCCTTCAGCCCACACATCAGCCCACACATCAGCCCACGCACACACAGACACACACACACACACACACACACACACACACACACAGAACAGCAAATGCTAACATGTTAATCATGTTTTTCTGTGGTCAGTTGCCAGTTTGAGTATTGGCCTTTGACATTTAACAGAGAACCACGTCAGGAAGTCAAAAAAAAAAAACCTTTTCCCTGGTTCACACTTGTGTAATAGAGATTTAAAGTGCACAGCAAAGTGCTTTTTAATGGACATGCAGCAGAGGAGAGCAACCAGACAGACATGTGGACAAACTCATCTTTGCTGCAGGGAACCATGTGATCATCCTGCAGCGCATTACAATCCATCAGCACTGCACGATGACAGTCCGGCGTAACATGGAAGGCATGCGTTATAGTTATAATAGCCGGCCCACGACAATGGTCGGCTCAGTGAGTCACGTCGGCTCAGCATTTGTTCTCCTCGCTGCTTGGATATGAATTTTTGGAAACCAGTGAATTTTTGCTTTCTCTGTCTGCTGCAGTGTTGCTAATGACTACTCTGACTGTTCGCATCAACATGGTGTTGTGTCGGTTAGTCACGTACACACACGCGCACACACACACACACACACAACAGGCCTGGTGTTACATAGAAAAGGTGTGTCTGTGTGTTGAAGAAACATTCGGCTAATAGACTAGAAGAGCAATAGGTTCCCTTTAATTTGTGGGAGTAAATAACACTTTATAATATAATACATCTTTGTAATAATTAAGGGGGAAAAGTACTCAAGGTCCATGCTTAAGTACAATGTTATGGTACTTGTACTTTATTTGAATATTTCTATTTTCTGCCACTTTTTGCTTCACTGCATTTCAGGGAAATATTGTAATTTACTCTCCTACGTTTAACTGACGGCTGTGGTTACCAGTTACTATTACAAATAAGATTTTACATAATAAGCTAATACATTTGAAGGATTAAACCAGAGTTTCCCTCTCATTGTGGCTTGGGATGCCTCATACAATACAGTGTGCAGTTGAGGCCCTCTGTCGATGAGTTGTTAGCGGTTCAAGACCCAAATTATCCAATTATCTAATAATCTAATAAGTGTCTGAATACTTCTGATGCTTTGAACAGAAAGCAAACATGTCATTTTAAGTTGTAGCTTGAGTGTGAATTCCAGATGTTATCAGTGCAAACTCATCAAGGCCGGCTGGCACAGCGTGGTGTGAATAACATGAAGGTTCAATGTCAGGTTGTGTGTAAAATATAAATATTGGCCGTGGAGCTGCGGGGTCGCTATGGTTACATAAAAACTCAGAGTTCAGATCTAAGTTTCCGTTCCCTCTCAGTCTGTGAAAGAGTTAAAGACCCGCAGCTTGCTTGTGGAAGTCTAACGCCTTTCACAATGCGATATAATCACTAAACAAGTAGCATTACAGTAAGTGAAGCGTATCAGCTGACATTTCACAGTGACTTGGCCGCTGCAGAGGTTTGTGTTTCACTGACACGAGTCCCTGTTTCATTTCCTGTTTCAATCAGAACACGCACGGCAAGTAAAATGACCTCTCCAATGATCTAAGAGCATGCGCTGGCTTTCCTCTCTGGAGTCTGGGAGTTTGTTCATTGGGTGCGTTTTCCTCAGAATTACATTTGAGGCGATTGTAGATTTATAGATTCTAGAAATACAATCCTCTCAGTGTTACAGCGAGTGTTGTTTGAGATATGGTCTAGTTATCTGGGAGGGAATAAAACAGTTCTTAACAAGTGTGAAGAACTACTGTGTCTCTGTGAAATACGCAATCTGTTGCTGTGTTTCTCTGTCTGTCTGTGTGTGTGTGTGTGTGTGTGTGTGTGTGTGTGTGTGTGCATACCGAGAGACAGAGATGAAGAAAGGAGGAGAAAGCGAGGGTGGTATGAGAGGAGTCCTTAAACAATTCACGGAAAACTGGACACCTCTGCCAAGACGAGATAATCAGCCGTCACTCGTCCTGTTTTGTGCTCAGGATTTGGTGCCGACTTTAGTGTCATGTGACACCAGAAACATTCAGACTTTAACAAGGGAGTGGGAGTTGAGAGGCCAGTGTCACCCTTGAAAGATGGAAGATTATGCACGTTTTAGTCAGTGTGACGTTCTGAATCCTGCTCGAATATAAAAGCAATACAACCAGGAAATGTCTTCAGCTGTAAAGCGATGCCGGACGGTAGATGCTCCTCTGTGAATCAAAGCCCATCAACACACTGAGATGCAGAGGCTGAATGGAGATGTCGAGTGCAGATATGAGTTTCCACAGAAATGGCATTTAACTGACCTAGATCGGAGGATGCACACGGTGGAAATTCACAAGCCTGGCATCACATTTAGAGGGTAGAATTGCTTATTTAATCAGATCTCTCTTCAGACAGAGGGGTCGATCAAGATCAGCACTTCCCTCTGTTCTCGAATCACTTATGTGAACAGCAGCACACAAGATAGACCACAACACCTTCCGACGCTTCACTCGCCTCTGTTTGTTTTCTCGCACATCTTCTCCAGAGCAAGCCGTGGTGGAAGTTGAAGACGATCGTCCACTGGCCCTTCAGTGTTACGCAGAGGAGAAAACTGAGCTGGGTTCAGCTAGCCGGGCATAAAGGTATGACCTGTTCAGATGGTTGTTGAAGCAGCTCTATAGAGCGAGAACAAAAACCAAACTGACAGGGATTCAAACGTAACTGTTGCGGATGTTAGATCTGTTGGTTTCCTCCTTGGTCTTCGTCCCACCTCAGGTAACTTCAAAGCAGCAGACGAGGGCAACATCCTGAAGAAGTTCTCCGAAAACGAGATGCGCTGCTTCGAGAAGCTGAGGGACGACGCGCTGCTGCCGTTTGTGCCCGGGTACCACGGCACTGTGGAGAAAGACGGAGAGTCCTTCCTTCACATGACCGACCTGCTGGTGAACTTTGACCTGCCCAACGTCATGGACTGCAAGATGGGAGTGAGGTAAGGAAGTAAGCTGCTCATTTAATAACAACTTATAACATTGATGTGGAATTATAACCACATTTCTTTCTTTCTGTTCCTGTAATTGTGTCAAACTGTCTCTGTCACTACTTAGAAATGAAGAGTTTCATATAATTTCCTTGTTTATTTATGCATTTGATATTTATGTCAATATTTAATGTTCATGTTTTGTTGACGTGCCGCCTGGGGACCAAACGTGCCGCCTAAAGCGTTTCCTTTTTGCTTTACAAGGGAACACCTGTTGTAACTGCAGGCTATATGCTTGGCTTCCTGCCACAGCGGGCGGGGTGCCTCACTGTCTCATGTGCACACACACACACACACACACACACACACACATACACACATACACACGCACATACATGCACATGCACACACACGTGCAGGCATGAATGCATATGAATGTATGCATTCACATGCTCGTGCATATGTTTGTCTGTATTTCTGAGGCTACACACACACACACACACACACACACACACACACACACACACACACACACGTACATTCAGGGTTCCCTGGAGACTCCCCTTCATCAAAAACACTCACAACCACAGAGTTGCAAACCACTGAGTTGCAATAACACACGCTCAGACTTTCACACAGTTCAACGCTGCAGGCTGGAGTCTACTCTCAGCTTCCCTCTTCAGCACAGAGGAAGTGTAGCTCACAAACCGAAACTGAAATACACATCTGTTTGCACACAACTGATATCAATACGACAACTGTGCGTGTGCTGTTGTACTGTTCACCTTCAGAGCTTCATACTTTCAGAGGATGTTGCTCTCAGCTGAGCGTTTTTGTGCACCCGCCAGTTTTTCGGCATGAGTGAACGCCGTTAGAAAGAAGCTGATGTCTCCAGCTTCTAGCGCAGCACAAGAGTCCTCTGTAATGACGACTCGTTTCTAAGTCAACTACTTAAGGGTGCGACTGCAAGACAAACCCTGAAAGTAAACTTTACTATTTACTTCCATGCGGACAACCCTTTTATGTCTGAAAACATGCAGCTCCTGCACCTGAAGGCCCTTTTTTTTCCCTCCTGCCGTTTCAGGACGTACCTGGAGGAGGAGCTCGTTCGGGCGAGGGAGCGACCCAAGCCGAGGGAAGACCTGTACAAGAAAATGATGGAGGTGGACGGCGAAGGCCCGACTCCCCAGGAGCATTCCCAGCAAGGCGTCACCAAGCCTCGCTACATGCAGTGGAGGGAGACCATGAGCTCCACCAACACCCTGGGCTTCAGGATAGAAGGAATCAAGGTAGAGGGAGTAACATGGCCGCCAGTAATTCTAGAATACATTCATTCAGATGAGCAAGGCGCTAAAGAACGTAGAATTGTATTTAAAAAGTCCCAGAAGCATTTAACAAAAGCAGAGTGAATATTGGACTTTAATCAGGTGGCCAGAAACATTAATAATAGATGCATTAATAGGCAGCTGTTTGCTCACGCATTCACCATCTCATCTTAATCAGGTGATGTTTTGCTTACAGCTCGTTCCTCTGTCCAGAAGTGACAAAAAGTTATTGATTTGAATCAGATTATGGAGGCTTTAAAGAACCAAAAAGGTCATTTTATCGTGTAAATATTTCCTCTCTTTTAGAAATGTGACGGTACGTGTCGGACTGACTTCAAGAAAACCAGGTCGAAGAAGGACGTCATCCAGGTGTTCAAGGACTTTGTCGGAGGGAACGTCAACATCGTAGTACGTGACAGTCACTTCTCTTCTGCACACACACACACACACACACACACACACACACACACACACACACACACACACACACGCCGTGTATTCATGCATGCACAAAACATACTTCACTGTGCGTCTACATGAGGCAGTCGCTCGCGGTTATTACCTGAAAGACGACGCCAAATAGAAACAGCTCTCACATCCGTATTCAGTGTTTGGACAGATCTATGATCAGTTTGTACTGCAGGCTCTCTATTTACTTTGTAAAAAGGTCGGGGACCGTCTGATGATGAATGCAAACAGCCTCAAAGTGTTTGAACTGCTCATAGAAAACATTTAGTGGAATTAAAGTTAAGGTTCCCAACTATACACCGCGTCTACAGCCTTTTATTTAACAAACCGTAGCTTCTATTTTACGGATTCAGATTAAAATCGATTTTATATTTAATGATCCGCCTCTGTCACTTGTTTTTTCTCGAAACGCAGAAGTCTTACCTGAGCAGACTGACGGAGATCCGACAGGCCCTGAAGACGTCACAGTTCTTCAGGCAACACGAGGTGACGACTGATCTACACATGAGGAAAAACAATAAATAAATCAATAAAGTGTTGCAGCAGGAACTTCATCTGAAACTCTACTTGAGGGCTCCATTTCTCCAAAACATGTTGACCAATAACTATTTAAACTCCTTCTGTTTCGAACGCTCTGTTTGCTTAATAACTGGTTTGATTCAACATATGGTCTTATTGTTATTAAATCGGAATGGATGCATGAATGGATGAATAGAAGCAGAAGTGAAACATGAAACCGTTCCCGTTGTCCGTAGGTCATCGGCAGCTCTCTCCTCTTCATCCACGACCACACCAGCAACGCACAGGTCTGGATCATCGACTTTGGGAAGACCACGGCGCTACCGGAGGGCCAGACCTTAAACCATGACATTCCCTGGCAGGAAGGCAACCGGGAGGATGGCTACCTGTGGGGGCTGGAAAACCTCATCCACACTCTGGAGTCCGTAAGCGATGAAGCGACGGCCGACGAAAGCTTTCGCTCGGCTGCTAAAGAAACCGATTGTTGCCAAACTATAGAAATAGACGGTCAGTGACCTTTGACGTGTCGACGGACGAAAGGAAGTCAAACTGTTGTAACGGACACCACAGAGAGACCCTTTAAAATGTAATACATGTTGATGTGCTTTGGGTGATAAACGTTAAAAAAAAAAATGTGCAGAAATGCTACAAAATAAAAAGCCACTGACAGAAAAGACACAATAGGAGCTAAACAGAGAAGTTTGTCGCTGGTTACTGAACGACCGAGCGAATGAACGGACACTAATTCAACTTCCTATAAAGTGAACAGAAGTGAAAGTGTAAGGACTCTGCATGTCAGTTTTAGGGACGCTCATGAAATATGAATTCAAGCAAGGAGAGAGCCTTATTACGATCTACCCCTCAGCTCTGACAATACACCTGGAGGTGTAATAATACACCTGTAGGTGTAATATTACAGAAGTAATTCAGTGCAGCGTGAAGCTCAAAGACCTCACAGTCATATAACTACAACACAATTATAGTACTGCATGCTGTATAATTGTTAGTGTATTATTACTAGTGTCACTGTTTTGACAAACTCTTTTATTGTATATCAATTTCATACTTCTTTCACTGATTTTGTTCCTGTAATCGAACTTGTTATATAGCACCTTTTTGGGGTCTTTTTTTCCCCAGAGATGTTGTGCAAATGAAATATATGAAAATGTACTAGAATTAAAAATGGGCAAATACTGTTAATTTGTGGTATCTTTATACGCACGTTAGCCACAACCGATCAAACTCACACACATGAGATCAATGTGATTTATTTGGGGCACAGTTAGGTCAGAGGACAGGGCAGAAGACGGTGTATTGCATAGAATGTCTCTGTGTTTTTGGTTGAGTCATTAACAGCCTCACCAACAGAAAGAATACAGAAAATAAAAACGCAGCAGACCATAAAAAATACACACTGTGAGACAAGACAAACAGTAATCAATATGTCTAAATGGCACAAATCTCTCACTAAAAAGAAGTCACTAATATCAGCAGGCCTGAGCATAAACACACACAGAAAGACTATAGAACCCTTATATACGTGTAACGATTCATTCAACACACTAAAGCATAAACTACCACGTTAAGACTCAACATAAAGAAGTGTATAAAGTAAAATAATTATTGGATACAACTACCAAATCAATAGAGGATAAAACAAGAACACTGAGGAGAGCTTTTAACGGTTGATTAGTTGAATGAACTGAGATTCCTGCAGCAGCACGTTCGGTAGATCCAAGGCTCAATACCGCCCCCTGCTGAGTAAACATCGGTACTACCACGACGCCAGCAGACGCAGCGCAGTGGTATTTTAATGGCAGTGATCGACTACACACACACACACACACACACACACACACACACACACACACACACACACACACACACACACACACACACAGATCCTTCATTAACACACATGAATAATAATAATAATAATAATAAATGGAAGAGAAAAAAAAAACAGCTACAAATGCAATGGGTTAGTCCAGTGTATGGAAGAGAATACAAAAATAGCAAATATTTTCACAGCTGCGTGGTCGTCAACACTTTTTCCGAGACCTCCTTCAGTCCAAGTCAATATTGGGACACGGGGGAAGAGAATAGAAAGATCTAAGTAGTTCAGCAGAGAACTCTCAGCACAGAACGTACAGGAAGTGACTTTCACGAGGAGGCACCGCTTACCACAAACTCTCTAAACATAAGGGGGCAGGTTTTTGGGGGAAATATGCTTATTTGTTTTCTTGCAGAGTTAGAGAAAGTCGATACCACTCTTATGTTTGCACAGTAAAATGTGAAGCTGCAGCCAGCGTCCGGTTAGCTTAGCTTAGCACAAAGACTGGACACAAGCTAGTCTGGCTCTGACTAGAGGAAAAAACATCCGCCTCCCCAACAAACACATTACATGTGGTTTATTTTAATGGCCAGGAACGGGTGACTCCATTGTCCTCAGTGTGAGGTTTCCAGGAAGTCAGCGGTGACTCTGAGTCTGAACACCAGACCAAAACCAGCAGCATCGACCGGCAGGAGGTCAAAGTCAGAGATAGTCTGAGAGTTGACCCCCTCAGACTGTCCTCAAACAAAAACCGGGTTTAGGATTTCCCTGTGTGTACGACCGCTTTGTTCTCACGCCGCCGATGTTCCATACTTACATACAAACAAACTAGTCCATCTCCATGAACAACTGAGGGAACTCCATCAGCTGCTTACATGTCGGAAACACCAAGTAAGGAGACCTTGTGTTGAGAGGAAAGATCAAAGACATGTTATTGCTGTATATTTAGTATTTCACATTATTTAGGGTGAAAGCAAATCGCGTGTCGCGTCAGTGAAACACGTAACGAGAGTTCCTTAAGTATGCATACGACTACAAGTGAAATAGTTTTAGCTTTTACTGAACTTCAATCATTTGAAATAAAAAATGTGAAACTAAAAACACATCCTTGGGGATTCTCTTCCCAATGGCTCAATATCTTCACGGTGTTAGTTATAGTCCTACTGTACAGCGATTACTACAAATACCAACAAAATGTTCACTATAATGCAACACATACTACTTTCAAAGACTTCATGGAAAAAAAACAACAACAAATAGGTAGAAAAGGAGTCCAACTACAGCGTGAGAAATCACAGGGCTGCATGTTGTCCAGTGTTTCAGCGTCCAGAGTACCAGAGGCTGGTTCCTGTATCACAGTGCAGAGTAGTGTTTTCTGTTTTCCAGCATTCCAGCAGCTCCAATAAGTCGACGTTCTGGCCCTCGTGGTCATGCGTTTTCTTCCAGAAATCTAGTCTCGGGTTGTGACATTTAATCTTCACGTCAATCAGAATCCCAGATGCAGGACGCCGTGTCTTAGATGGGCGTAACGCTGAGGTCTTCAGACAGGGAAAAGCCAGAGTCTCGGTCACGCGTGGGCTTCTCGGCCTTGGTGTGTCTCCTCACGTCCTCGTGTCCGTAGCTGGCGTGGCGCTTCAGCAGCAGCTTGGGCATACAAGACGAGGGGGTATGGAGGCCCAACGCCTGTCCCAGGCTTGTCCCGGAGACACTGGGGGCAGAGCTGGTGTTTGTGATGGCGTCCGGGGTTTTGGGCACGACCAAGGGAAGGCTCTCTGCCTCGTAGCTTTGCTCATCGTAGGCATAGTTGACGTTGCCGCAGGGGAAACTCTGGAGCTTCGCCAGGTCCATACCAGCTTTTATGGCGCCACCTGTTGGGGTCTTATGGGAGGACGTGCTCGGGGAAGTTTTAGCTTGGCAGGACGGGGATGAGGTGGAGGAAGCGCAGAGGCTGAGGTGGGTGCTGTTGCGCTCAGCTTCATTGCTCTCTGAGGTTGGGTTGCAGGTCTGAGGAGCCGGTGTGCTGGAGACGGAGGCAGCAGAGCTCGAGAGCGGCATGGACTGAGTGTGAGCGAGTGTTTTCTTCCCCCGGAAGTTTTCCAAAACCCAGGAGCCATACGTGGGGTTCCACAGGTTCTTTGTCTTGTTCTTCAGCCTCTGGCTCCCCGAGGAGGAGCTGTTTCTGGAGCACGGTCGGTGATGAGGAGGCTCGGGGTGGAGCCAGTGGCCTCCTGCTGACAAACCGGGGGCGGGAACAGGCTCAGCCCAGCACGGCTCCAAAGCCTCGCGGCATGAGGTCACTTCGTGGTGGACGGGCTGGGTCCTCTGGAGCAGTAGACGGGGTTTGGTAGGCTGTGGGGGGAGAGGCGTTGGACCAAGGCCCAGAGAGGAGAGACCCAGCTGAGAGGGGAAAGCCTGGGAAACAGGATGGGACACCAGGAGTGGAGTGAGGCTGGTGGAGGTGTGGTCAGAGGGACGGATTATCGGGCCGCCATTGTCCTCTGCGGTGGGGGTATATTCCACTGGCAGGGGTGTGTTGATCACATCTGGGTCCTGGTGCAGAGCAGAGAAGGGGGGAAAAGAATATTACGTATTAATGTAATTAACACTAATTGCAATGTTACGTACGTACAGAGAGGTGTGATGTATAGAGCACACCTGAGAGCAGTAGTTAATTCTTTCCAGGATGGTAGAGAAGTTGGGCCGGTGCTCGGGACAGTGTTGCCAACACTGGGTCATGATCCGATAGCTACATACATAGAAACAGACACACATTTCAGATCTATTGTCTAAGCTTCATATCCCTGAAATCATCCTTACATCCAGGCTCATCTCTCCGGATGCACTTCCTGTCAGTACTCACACGGGCCCCGGACAGCTCTTGGGAGGATCCATTCTGCCTCCACTGGTGACAAACTCCAGCACCTCTTGGTTGGTTTTACAAGGATACGGCATGAAACCCAGAGAGAGGATCTCCCACAGCAGCACTCCAAACGACCTGCAGGGGGAGCGACAGGTCAACAGCAGAGTCGAACCTCGCTCACGTGAAAGCACTGCCCCGGTTCAGAACGCCTATAACAAAGCTAATTAGTATTTAAACGATAACGCTTACGAGATGTTTTTCTCTATTATTCTAGTGCTCCATTAGAGCGTCCCAGATGGTGAACCGTTTCCCACAGTTGTTCCCAGTTTGGGGTAACTGGAGCGAAAGCCACACAAGTGTGAAGGAAGAATGTACCTCATCAGAGTTTCACTATAATTATCTGTGGTCCAAATTGTATCCTGTACATATTCCCACCACCAGTCTGACGCTTTAGTTTTATGGACAGCGCCGCTGTGTAAATCTGTCGTCCCTCCATAAAAGACTCTGATTGCATCTATTGAGGTCGGGACGTTTGATCCGTAAACATTTCTTCCAGTCTTTTCAAAAGTTACATTTTGACGTTGTTCCGTCCGTGCTGAGTATTTCGACTTCCTTCGTCGTTGGAAAACGTGGTTTGGATCCTGATCCTCACTGCGTTCTTTCTCCAGTGGGCTCTGTGTCTTGAATACAGATTCTGGTGCCGTCTTGTTCACTTGATACAGATGTGTGCTTTAGTTTAGGAGTTCACTCTCTCCGGCTGGTGTTGTACCGACGGCATGGATGCTTTTTTAAACTTAGCGGCAATTAAGCGCCGAGATCAGAACAATTTGGATTTGACATTAGCAGCAGTGAGCAAAAAAAAACAAACATCTGGGTTTAGTTGTTAATTAAAAACACGATATTCAGCATTTTTCAAAGACTTCCACATTTGTGTCAGTTTAAAGTAGCACCCTCTTTAATAAGAGGTCTCAAGTTAACAGTGATTGAAAACCTCTTTGTGGATGAATACCACTGTATACAGTCTAATGTGTGCCTCGTATTCATACCATGTATCAGTCTTGCAGGTGAAGATTCCCTCCATGAAGGCCTCTGGTGGCATCCATTTGACTGGCAGCATGGCGCGGCCACCTTTCCTGTAATAGCTGGCTCTGAGAGACAGAAGAAACACCCGAAGAGAAGGTAAATCCCTCGAGGCCATGGACTCCGTTCAGTACATCCTGAATGTGGCTCCGTGGCTCTGATGATGCAGATTCAGCGTACGCACCTGTATATGTCTCGCGCCATCCCAAAATCACCAATTTTGGCCACTCTGTCTGGTCCAGGGCAGGTAAGCAGGCAATTTCTAGCAGCAATGTCTCTGAAAACCACAGGATCTGTTACTAAATGTTAAGTCTCCAAATCCACTTAAATACTGTGCTGCATGATGAACCCGTAGTTTACTGTTGTTGTTTTTATTTGTTGGACAGTTAGAAATTAATAAAAAAAGAGGATCGATATAAAGATGGGCATAAACCAGTTACATTCACCTAAAAGTCGACACGTTTCCTAAAAAGTTGACCACTGTAGTTCACAGTAAACGAGGTCCACTTGTGACTTTACTTCTGGGTTGTTTAAGAGGAGCAGTAATATCTGAACCTGTGTATGAAGTGGTTCTCCTCCAGGTAGCGGCAGCCGAAGGCGATGTCTCTGGCCATCTGCAGCAGCTCCCGCATGGTGAGAGTAGAGGTCTGGCCCTGCATACAAGCACAGCTCGAGTTAGTTGGCAACAAAAAACACACACACACACACACACACACAGAGAAAAGGTGGAGTCCAGACGTACAGCCCGTGGCCTGTTCTGTCTCAGGAAGCTCTTCATGTCTCCTCCCGTCATCAGCTCCAGCAGGATGAATCGAGGCAGGATGTTCAGGCTGACGCCGATGCAGCGCACAATGTTGTCGTGGCTGAACTTGCTGCGTGGACAAAACGGCGATGAACACTCAGGTTAGCAGGCTTGCAGTCGCGTTTGTTAATCATATACAAAAAACATACTAGGGACCAGTTTGATCAACCAGCGGTGTTTTAGCTCAGAGGTGGTACCAGGTTGGAGCGGTTCTATTGGTATTACCATCCGAAACTTTGCTGATGGAAACGCGAAAAAACAACGTTGAAATGTGTAACTGAGCTGGACTGCTTGGTGGAATGTTGCGTCACTGTTTTTGGCACGGGAACTTCTCAGCTGCAGACAGGAAAGCCTGCGGGTCGGGAGGACCGGTTTCCCTCTGAAGGACTTTTACACAGAGAGGTGTTTGAGGACAGACCGCAGCGCTACAAAGAACTCCTCTCACCCCGCCCACGGTCTAGTCGACCCGCTGAGGACACTTTGATGTCTCTACACTCACGTTTTTTTACTACTTTGCGTTAATGTACTATTGTCCTATGCAATGCTTATTTTTAATTCCCTATTATTATGTATTGCACTTTGGCCCTAGGTGCAATGACAACAAACGTGAACAGGCTTTTTATTGCTCCTTAACTTATGTACATGTGTACATATGTGTGACCTCAGCTCTATTATTTCGAGGGGCCGGAATAAATGAAATAAATCGTCTTTGATCCAGTCGTCAAAAACAAACGGCCGACAGATGTTTTTTTACGGAAGAGACTAGTTTCACACGGCAAGTTATCTGTATTAGTTGTTTTACTGAGATCAAATTACAGTTATTATACAGAGATAAAAAAAAACATCCCTGCAGATTTTGTCCTTAAATAATAGGCTTCTCAACAACAAGGTCTATATGTGTGTTACGCCCACTGACTTAACGCTGTGTTTCAAGTCTGCCACGCCCCCTTTTTCCAGTTCCTGGAGCGCCCACACCTGAGAGTCATCAGTCCGCCAGTGGAGCCGGATATCAACCGGTGCTTCTGCTCTTGTTCTCTCTCGGTCTTTGACCCTCTGTCTTGGCCGGCTAGCTGGTGAGGAGGTGGTAACCAGTAACCAGTAACCAGTAACCAGCCTGGGTAACTTTCTGTTACCTCCTGTTTTATGGTCAGTTAGGGAGCTCAGTGTTGTTTTTCTGTTTGTTTCTGTGGGCCAGTTGAACTTCTTGTTTTCTAGTGAGTGTGGGGGTTTGTTTGTTTATTAGTTTGGCCTTTTAGAGACCTTGACGTCTCTGCTTCCATTTGTCTTCTGCCAAGGTTTTAACTACTAGTTATGTTACTTCATGTTCACCCCTAAGCACATTAAATAGGCTGTAACAAGTCTGCTACATCATAGTGGTTTGATTTTCTCTCTCTCTCTCTCTCTCTCTCTCTCTCTCTCTCTCTCTCTCTCTCTACCTCTATCTCTACCTCTCTCTCTCTTCCTCTCTACTTCTCTCTCTCTTCCTCTCTACTTCTCTCTCTCTACCTCTACCTCTCTCTCTCTCTCTCTCTCTTCCTCTCTACCTCTCTCTCTTCCTCTCTACCTCTCTCTCTTCCTCCCTCCCTCTCTCCACTAACACAGCAGCCAGTTGATGGCTGATGATGTGAGAACACTGCTGCCTCACACGCACAGGTGTTCTGTCAGACGGCTGTATTGAGTGAATCAATGTGTGAACTTCTGTATGGCGCACCTCATAATCAGGGCCTCCATCAGGAAATCCATTTCATCCTGTTCGGAGCAGATTTCTGGAAGAGTCTGTGGAGCAGAAAGAATCAGTTTGAGGGTGTGTGTGTGTGTGTGTGTGTGTGTGTGTGTGTGTGTGTGTGTGTGTGTGTGTGTGTGTGTCTGCTATTGTCAAGAGGCAAGCGATCACTAGACCTAATCAGCAGACTATTGAAAAGGCAAACCCATGTGACGATCACTCAGCTTTT
This sequence comes from Cebidichthys violaceus, assembly GCF_023349555.1. Classification (NCBI taxonomy): domain Eukaryota; kingdom Metazoa; phylum Chordata; class Actinopteri; order Perciformes; family Stichaeidae; genus Cebidichthys; species Cebidichthys violaceus. The sequence continues at coordinate 538,597 of NW_027176583.1, forward strand.
TCCTTTTTAACCATGTTTAGTTCTTAAGCCAAGTGACCTGAGACCATCCAATCCTTCCGTGCAGACATTGCAGAATGTCATTTCATTTTTTCGCAGTACAGAGATCTTCCTTTCCTTCATGCGAGTGTGACCTTTAGATTCAGAAGGTAGGAGGCCTCCCCCCCCCCCCCCCCCTGTGAGATGCTGATTACAGTATATGTATAATGAACACAACTCTCCTTGAGCTGCCATCATCTGACACTTAGGTGTAACTTGTCTTACAAAGTGCGAGCTGACCTTTATGGCCACCTGCAGGGGCCCGTTATCGCTGCTCATCCCCAGAACCTGTCCTTCGTAGACCTCACCGAATGCACCGTGTCCGAGAGCCCTGAGACAAAAAAAAAAAACAAATCAGTAAAAATCTGTACTACTGTAGAAGTCAAGGCAGAGTCAAGAGAGCCATCAGGACTTCCAAAAAGGGACATTTCAACATTGCGTCAGGCTGTGCTGTACCTGAGAAGTGTGATGTTCTTGCGTGGGACTTCTTTCAGCTCATTGAGCGAGGCGGCCTTCCCCGCAAAGCAGTAGTTGGGGTTGTAGTCCGTCATGATGGTGGAGGAGCGGATCTTGCTCAGCTTGTACTCTGGACTCTGCAGATGCCCCCTCACCGCATGCAGGTCGTTCTTCCTGCGGTACCACACTGAAGACGGAGACAAAACGAGACCGGCGTCTCTTTACTTCAAAGTCTCAGAACTTTTCTTTTTTTTTTTTTTTTTTTTTTTTTTTAAATCACAACACTAACTGGACCCCATACTTGCATTTAAGTTGTAGAAACAACTTCCTGACCATCTGCTGACTGTAGAAGCAGTAACACAAGGAGGGGTCGAGCCGCATCTCAGTACTGATGCTTATCAATGTAAAAACAACATCCTCGGGGCCAGAGGGGGAGAAAGGGAGTAAAAGAGTTGGTGGACAGACACTTTGATGTGGCAAATTGGTGTTCCCCTTTAAAAAAAGACAACTCCCACACACTGCTAACTTCAGAGAACTGTGTAATAGAGACATATTACCTCCAATTAGTTCCTAATTTGAGTCGTTTTGCAGCTTGAGATGTTCATATTGATACTGAATTTATGTAGGATCTTCTAATGCAAAAATGCCTCAAAAGAATGAAACATACGATCCATTAGTGAACAACAGGCTCGGATAACGGCACACTAATTGCACACTCCAACGGGTCTGGACCGCTCACAAACTGTGTTCATACCGAGGAGAAAATTCAAAATACGAGAGCGGCAAGTTTTCCCGAGTCGCTCGTACAAGCCGCGTTAGAACAGATCTGTTCGTACGAGCGGTTCCTGAGGCCCGGTGTTCTGCAGGATGCATGCGGGACGTCCTCTCCTTGGTTACTGCTCCTAGACTGTCTGTGCCAGTGAGTTTGGACTCACCCGCCATGGAGGCAGCCCACATCCCCGATGCAGGTTGGTAGTCTGCCAGGGAGGGGGGGGTGTTGCGTGCAGGTAAGAGGTGTCGTAGAGCCATCGCCCGGTGCAGATGCTAGGGACTCAGGGGGGAGGGGGGGAGGGGGTTGGGATGAGGGGTGGGTTTGAGGAGGAGAAGGAGGAGGAGGTGGTGGAGGGAACGGAAGGAGGAGATGGGGCGCCCAGGGAACAGACTACCTCCCTGCATGGGGGAGAGCTCAGGTGAAGAGACACTGTTAACCTGTAGGCGTGGGCGTAGAGGTGCTCTTTGCAACATGTATGTATTTGCACAACTGTTACGTTTTTGTTTTAGTATTTTTGATTTATTCACTTGCAAATTCACACAATCACACTCAGTGCAGTTAGTGAGGAAGTCACACGTAATAGCTCGTCCATTACAAAAAGCACTTTGTCTGGTTATCAGAGGAGTCAAGTTTCACTCCACTCCCGTTTGTTCATGACTGGAGTTAATTAGCAAAACAACCATCTTATCTGCAATCAACGTCCATCTAAAAATACTCTGATGACGACAGAATGCATCTACGTTTCACATACCAGCATTTTCATTTATTGTCTGTCCTCTCTGCTGAAATACCATTCATCTGATGTCTGTTATTTGATCTTAACCCTGCTTCAACTTTAATTTATTTCCCATTTTTATAAAATATAAAAGCAATACAAACATTGTTTCCTCAAGTCTCCTGAAGGGACGGCGCTCCCCAACAGGAAGAGTCAATCCGTCAGTCTCAGCATCCATTACTGGTATTCTTGTATTCTACAACAGTTTTCTTCCAATGTGCATTTCACACATTTACATATCCATCTACTAACAATACATATAAAAGGTTCTGCAGCTAGAACATATTAAACCAAGTGATGTGGAGCTAATCTACCCAAAATCCACAATGCAACAGTGTTAGATAGCACGAAAAACACACATCTCTGTTATGCAAAGTAGTGGAGCAAGATCAAAGCTCAAGAAGTGTCTAAAATGAAGAGGCGATCCTCGAGGGGCGTGAATGATGATGCGTCCTGCAGCGGCTTTAAGTTCCCCACAACGGGTCTCACTGCGATCATTATAAATCTTCCTCTAAGGAACATCAATACGACATTTCTGGCTTTTTCGCAGCACAGAAGTTGTTATTTTGATTGAGAGTGAGCTGGACCATAAATCTCCATATCGCTCCTTTAATGCGTCAGATATGCTTTTTTTTTTTTTTTTAATTCATCGCAAGGAGGATTCTTGTATTAGTTTGGTCAAAACCACAAAATGTGATTGATATTTTTACAGGAAGTTAGTGCTGTGCAGATTCCTCCAGAGGTCCTCCACTGTTAAGCTTTACTTATTCAGCACTGTCAGTGAGCTTATCGAGGGAACCTTCTGGACTCGAACACCTTGAACACCCGTACTGCAGGATTAGTGGGTCGACCAAAATGTCAGGATTCCCTTCCTTGAAGGGACAAAGGTGCAAAAAGGTGCAAAAAAAACGTGTAATTAGCTTTAAAATCCCTCACTGTTCCTATATTATTGCGAAATGACTGCATATGTTGTTTCTAAAGTGTCTGCGGTTAATAAAGCCAGATCTACTAAACGTGTCAACATTAAACAGGTGTGTTGCATAGCAGCTTTAGAGACCAAGATGCATATTAATGCAACATTAGTAGCATTAGGTAATCAGTTGTCTCTCTTTCCTAGACTGTTATCGCTGAGTAGTGACGTTAAAACTGGTTATTTGTGAGTAACTATTTCAAGCAAAGCATTTTACAACAGTTGCGATGGTCAGATTGTCTCAGATTACAGAAACCGAACACATCTCTTCATCTCTTCATCGAAAACCAACCAGCGTCTTCATCACGCTTTGTGTGACGGTCTTCTTCTGAGCTCAAGACTTGTTGCTATACCTTAATACTGATATTTAATATCACAGAGAGTCAATGCCCATGGGTTAGGATAGACTGTATGCTTCCCAAAAATGACTAAAATCCTATATTTTATCACGGTTGTGATCTGTTATGTATTCTTTGTGCCTCATAATCAGTGTTGCTTCTTCCTGACATTTTCTGCTGTCTCATCAGAACACATCTCCAGCTGGGAAGCTTCCTTGTTTAATGTCAAACCTTTCTGCTTGTCCTTTTTTTTTTTTATAGCCAATACTGTGTTTTCATATCAAAATCAATGTCATACAGTGAGATGTTTACAGTACATCTCCACCGCGTCGTGCTTCTGTGAAAGAAATCGTAGCGAAGGCAATAAATACATAATCTCAATCTTATTTCACACTTTGTGGCACAAAAAAAAAAAAGAAAGCAAAAAAAAGGTGAGTCACCTGAAATAATGCTTGTAATAAACATGTCCATAAGTGCTCAGCCGTTTCCCCCCCACAGCCCCTTTAATCATCCGACACACAGCCAGAGGACGGAAATTTAAACCAACACTTGTCACAAAAAAAACCAACGTATATTCCTGTTTCAGCAACATCTGGAAGCATCTGCATTTCCAGCGGCTGCTCACAGCCGGTGGAAGGTGGAGGGTACAGACTGCACACAGAACCGGATGAGTCTCTTACTGAGGATGACGCCGGTGCAGATCAGCGCGACGCCGCTCGCTACGGTGGAGACCACGACCGCCAAGATCAAAGACGTCGACATCTGGCCCTGCAGAGCCGGGCCTTGAGGAGCTGCTCGGGGAGAAGGGAGAGGAGGCCAAACTACGGCTTTAGTTTGGTTTGGACAGCATTTTGAACGATTTATTAAAATGGCTTTTCATACAAGAAATACAACCGGTGTCTGTTTGAGGTCACTCCGTACCTGTGGTGCTGACACAGGTGACGTTGTCACCGGCCAGGACGTCGTCGTCGTCGTCGCAGAGACACAGGATGAGGTGAGAATCCTCGTCTCGTTTGCAGCTCTGCGTCTGACAGTGGCTGCAGTTCAGCTGCACCTTGATCTCACACTCGCCATGGCTCTCCATGGCTGCAGGGAACATTGAACACACACACACACACACACACACACACAGAGAGAAACACAAACACCAGACACAATTTGTTAGGGAGGGCGATCATTGCAAAAACATTTCACACCAGTTGCCGTTGTTCCTATTTTGTCGCATCACAACCTCAAATTGAACTTGATTATCTTATTTTGGTTTTATGTAGTACGACACAAAATAGTCAAAATTGATGAAGTGAAGTGAAAAGAAAGCCCGACTAGTTCTACAAAATGAAAAAACTGTGTTCGCCCCATATGTTCTGAAGCCCCTAAATAAGATCTGATACCAATTACCTTCAAAAGTCACTTGATTATTTAAATAAAGTCCACCTGTGTGCAATCTGAGTGTCACGTGATCAAACGGATCACCATTAATCCATCATTTATTTAAAAATGGAAAGAACATGTCACCACAACAGACTCATGGCATGCAAAGGGGGGATATTAATCAGAGAGGCAACAAAGAGAAGCCCGAAGGAACTGGGAACGTTACAGAGAGATTAGAGTTTCTGTCCATGGGACCACTTTCAGCCTTACTCTCCTCAGAGCTGATCTTCATGGAGGAGCTGCCAGAAAACACACATGGAGTCTCCCACATACCTTTTGGCTCCAAACATGTTTTCTTACTTTTTGTCTTCGGTCTCTTCGTTGCCTCTCTGATCCCTTTGCATGCCATGAGTACTGATCCTCTATATTCTTTCCATTTTTAAATAAATGATGGATTAATGGTGATCCGTTTGATCACGTGACACTCAGATTGCACACAGGTGGACTATTTAAATAATCACGTGGCTTTTGAAGGTAATTGGTTTCACTAGATCTAATATAAGTAAAAATATAAATACAAACTATTTGACTATTCTGTGTGGGTCCATGACAGAAAAAAACACAAAGCAATTAGTTCCAGATTATAATGCAACGAAAAAGGAAAATAAATGTTTACAAGGCTCTGGAAGTTTGCAGGACAATCCAACAAGGTCAGGTGATATTTTTCTTGTTTGTCAGCGAATCTCATGAAAAGACCAAAACCCAACAATGAACTGAGGTATTCGAGTCTGTGCAGCCAAAGCCTGGTGCTTTATAGCTTATTGTTGGTGCCAGAGAGCTTAATTGTTCCCTAAGAATCATTAAAAACACATTAATAAGACGTAATGGCTCCCAAAACAAACGCACTATCCTGTATGAGCAATGTTCACTGCAAACTACAATGGACAAATTAGTATAATTAAATATTATATATATATATAAACATCTTCAGCAGGATCAAACGGGCTCGGGGCTGGGAGGGGTTGATGGACGAACACACTGCTGGTTTTGGTGTTTTTATCGTCTCTAAACACAGTACATGTCTGTATTTGTGTAAAACCTGATATGTGCTTGTAATACAAGTTTTCCATTATTAAATTGACTCTAACCTGTGACCTCTAATCTTGATACAAATTATGAATACAAGGAGAATATGTGTGTCGTATTAAACCTCATCCATCGCTTCAAGACAAGACGATTTAGCTCCATTAGAGAACATTCAATAATAACGTTTGATCTTTAATATTGTTTAGATCTGGCTTTGAACACATTTCATGTTTGAACACTGCTGAGGCAGCCACTGTGTTTGAACGCTTCCACTGGCAGCACACGGAGCAACAACACCACCACCACCACCAACACCAACACCAACACCAACACCAGCGGCGTCTCTCCCATGAGAATGGAGGGCTGTCTGCTGGCGCCAAAGGCAACAAGCTACGTGAGGCTGTGAATTAACCAACCGCCTTCCGCTTGCTCCCGCCGAATAACGAGAATCAGATGTCTCACAGACAAAACACGGCTACATATGTACAAGAGCATGAGCGAGTGTGAAGGCCCGAGTGTTCACACACACACACACACACACAGACACACACATACACACACACACACACACACACACACACACACACAAACATTTGTGTTTAATGTTATCTGTTCCTGGAGTGACTCTAAGCAATAATGCAACTACTGTATGTCTATACATAACTCCAAAGATGTCCTTGGGATTCCATATTAGTACGGCAAAAACAAGATGCATGGTGATGATTCATGATTATTGATAATAATGATTAACTGGCGTCTATTTCTTTAATAGAGTGAATATAACAAAACATACATTTTCACTTTCATGTCTTCTCCTGGCTTCATGTCTTTATTTGTCATTATTGTTCTTTCTATTCTATTCTACTTTGACAAAACATCTTAATTCATAGGAACACTCAATAGCTTGTCTATGCTTTCAGCTGCATCTCATGGTCTTCATCAGGAGACTTCTTTTCTCTCCTCTTCTCCCTCTCCTCCTCCTCCTCCTCTACTTTACTCCACTCCGGCTGAGTCGTTATTGAATTCATCAGCATCATTGTCTGGATAAAACGATCGCATGACGTCGGTCTCACCTGCCAGAGGCTGAAGGAAAATCTCTCCCATCGGATGAATGAATGAGATTCCGTTCTCACCGTCGGCTGTGATCTCATCCGTCAGCGCGGCGTCACCTCCTGTCACAGGATGCACCATGTTTACTCTCGTGATTTGGGGTTTTAAGCGCAGGAGAGTTAGAAACAGAAAGGCGACGTCGTTTGAGGGTATAGCGGGAAAAGGGTGACGTTACCTCGGTAGCCTCCTCCACCCCCTCCAGCGGTGCAGGCCCCACCTCCACCTCCGAATCCCCCGAAGGTTGACCAGCTCAGCTTGGACAGGGCAAGGGAACACGAGGACCCCCCCTCAGCACCCTCCACCAGAGACTTTCCCGCCTTCAGGTGGGGACTGATGCTGTCTTTCCAGCCTCCACCTCCACCTCCAGGGACACAAACACCAAAGAAGCACAACGTCACACATGTCTTATCATACATGCGTGTACTTTTATCGTGAGGTTTTTTTTTTTACACGTTCTCTACATAACCCCGATGAAAGCCTTGCTCAAACACATTGCTGAAATAAACAATGTTCTTCCTTTGTTATTTCAGCACTTTTTGGGCCGATGAAGTAGCGACAGAACACTATAAATTTGCCGTCAACAAGACAAGCTAGCATCACTTAAGAGTAAAGTATATAGAGCTGCGCTCCTCCTGAGCCCACAGTGGCTGACCGCTGCCAGTGTCGATTGTGAATATGAATACATATGAATGCAGAATCCGCAGGCAGCGGGACAAGATTTGGACATTGGAAGCATATTTCTTTGAAGTCCAAGTAGCATCGTAGTATCGGCCCTCAGACAATACGTGTAAGGTTTTCCAGGGAAAAGAGCTCAGTCTGGTTGAGATTGAGTTTGACAAGGTGGGAAGACCTCCAGCTGCGGATGTGAGTGAAGCATTAGAGCTAAACGGCGTGGAAACCCGAGGAGACAGCCGGCAGAGAGCTCATGTTCTGTGTTTGCTTTGTTGTGGTGTGTGTTGACGGGCAGTAAAAAAAAAGGTTCACAAGAAACAAAAGTTTTTGTTTATCACATTACACCCATCCAAAGGGATACCGCACACATTTTCATATTCAACTTTTGGGAACAGAAACAGAGAGCCTTGATGAATAATCATCTAAAGAGTCGACGGACTCATCCACCAGCTGGTCATCAGCAGGCCTCTACTCCATGCAGATGAGGGGGGGGGAGGGGGGTCACATGTCCAGCAGGAGCCTTAACAAATTCTGCAATGCATGATAATGTGTTTCACCAGTTCAACACACAGCTCCACCTCACACACACAAACACATCCACACACACACTATACTAAGAGCTGCATACTTCTCCCGACACTCAGATCTCTATCTAAACAAACCCACAGAGGTTTCAATAAGACGAGCTGACGGACGCTCTGTGTTGAGACTCTGTCGGTCAGAGAGGATTTACCGGGAACGTTCCAGCAGACGTTTTTCCCCAAGAGCAAAGAGAGACCTCTGGACCAAATATGTCTCGCTGCAACCTGTCAGGAAACTAAAAATACAACGCAGATGGATCACACGACCCACAGGCCAAACACATCCTGCTGTGTGAGAGCATGCATGCCGATGTGTGCCGCTTCAAGTGTGTGTGTGTGTGTGTGTGTGTGTGTGTGTGTGTGTGTGTGTGTGTGTGTGTGTGTGTGTGTGTGTGTGAGAACAAACAAATCCTCTCGTGGCCTTCAACCAACATGTCTGCAATCAACCTTCCTTTGAGGCTCACTTTGAGCGCTCGCTCAGCCTTCATCGTGTCACAATCATTTTAGGGTTTTAAAAAAAAAATATTCTGAGCAGACAAGTTAGTCATCCCCTTTGATATGCAGAAATGTTAGATTCCTGTTGATCGTAAGGCCTATTTCATTACAAAGCTCAGTAAAAATGTCCTCAAAACTTAAATTAATACCAGCTTTTAGCACGATAGCGTCCCTGTCTCCAGATTGTCCGGGACCTTCATTACATGTTTAAACTCTGCTTCTGCTTCCTAATAAAAAGGTATAAAATGCCCCCAGAATACAAACCATTGTTCTCGTTAGTACTTGTTAAATCAGTCACAGACTTCACTGTCAAACGCTTTCATTGAACCTGGTTTTGATTAAAGAAACAGCCTCTATGATTACTGTTGACTGCTCGTTCTGTGGCCTATGATATGGTACCTGCAGCACCGGTTTGACCGTCGGTGCTGGGAGCCACGGTGCTGTTTTCATACTGCTCCAGTGGTATCTGGTCCAGGCTGGACTCCGGGTCCTCCAGGTAAGCGTTTCCTCCTCCACCAGCCGCGATCAGCAAGGGAACCAGCTCACCTCCATCCGTCTGACAAGACAGCGTCGCCATAAAGCGCACTCATTACAAACATTTACAACTCTGTGCACATGAGAACAGTTACGGCTAAACATTGATCTGCAAAAAGGGAGTTTTGTCTCAGCAGTAAAGCAAATTGCACATGACACCCAGGAAGCTCACGATTTATTACAGATGTGAGGTCACCATGAAAGGAACAAGTGAACATTGTTCTTGTTCCAATTGTATGATAAAGCAGCTTTCCACCCACCAGTGTATTTCCAATCTACATATATTTAAACCTGTGGATTAGTGAGACGCCGCTGAACTGTTTCAAATGTGCCTACAGACATTTTTGATGCCTATCAATGGACCGTACACTTAATCCTCACGAGGTATCAAACAAACCCACAGAAAGGACAAACACACACACACACACACACACACACGACTGAAACAGCTTCTTTCACCTTAAAGATGTAGGTGGCTCCTCCTCCGCCGCCTCCTCCCCCAGCCCACTCTGCACCGGTCTCCCCCCTGAGTTTGTCTTCAATCACCGACGACTCTCCCAGGCAGATCCTCTGGGTGTGGGGATTTCTCTACACCACCGGGAGGGGAAAAAAAGGGAGATTTGAGTTTCAGAGAAAGAAGCTTTCTTCACAAAAGTCTAAATCCAGCAGGCAAAATGAAATCCCAGAGGGGTAACTTAAAAAAAAAACCTTCCAGGGTGAACTTGAGTTCACCGTACATACCCCAGGGCACGCATCCTCTCCCTGGTGGCCCACCAAGATGTAAAGTGTATCTCCTTTCTCCAGAGGAAATATGGCAGATATGAAGACCCCGTGGTTGCGTTTGTTGTGGTTCTTGGCTCCTTTCCCTCCTGCAGCCCCGTAAGCCGAGATCCTGAGGGACATCGTTGAACCACAAGAGGTTTAAAAACAGGGACCGGAGAAAATTGCTTTCTGGCTCAGGTGCCACAGTATACTACACACTAGATGGATGGACTGCAATACACACACACAAATTCGGAGACACAGTCACCTGTTGTTTGATAAAGATCACCTCTCACAAACAGAAAGGTGATACTGGCACCCTGTAAATCCTATGATTAATCCCGACACTTCTCTGTTCCCTCGTTTCGAGTGTGACGATGAGGTCCCGTGACTTGCTGTGCAAAGACAATCAAATCGCTCGAAGTTCTGATCTGGCAGGACAACAATCGGTTACACCGAGCATGACCAGAACAATTTCAGATCCCGAGCACGTAGGCAGACACACACCACCCAACTGTGGCAGAGCCTCGCTCGTCTCTTCAACGACCGAGCTCCCAAAATGAACCGTGAATGACGCTAACAATGTGAGAAGGGTAAACATCACTGCTCTGTTGGGACACGTCTGGCTAGATTTCAGTTATTTTCAAAAACTGGACCTTAAAGCTCCGGTAGACGAGCATTAAACCATTACCCCCTCTTCACTTACAGGTATCTGTTGGTAGCAGGAACCTTCCACATTTGGACTCCTTTCAACGGGTCTTCCTTCCCCACTGTAACGCTGACATTCTTGTTCCTGTAGGTGCTGTCGCACTGGGCCTGGGTTGGGCCGTGGGGACCACTGGCGCCGCACGAGTTAAACCACCATGTCATCAAAGAAACCTCTAGAAAAGTGGAGACAAAGAAAAGAAGCGCCGTCGTGAGCCGGCGGAAGGTAGAACTGAGCATTGCTGAGTGAGTCGGCTAAATTAAGGAGCCGTGTATTCAAGAATTGGACCGAACTATGTGAGACTAAGATGATAAACACAAGCGCCACAAACAGGAGTCGTAGGAGTGGTTGGTTTAACCGGTGTGCACTGTGGAATAAAAGCTTCTGGTCAGCTGATATGGGAGATAAACATTCAAAGCATCGAGAGTACAATCCTCCACTTGGTATGTAAATTCCGCATGCTGCATTCAAAAATCACACGGTAGGCTTTGGAAATCCACAAGGTACCTGAGGCTGAAGGCTCTGGAAGGGGGCTCAAGAAATCCTCCAAGTGAGCCATGGGCAGGAGCGAGTTCAGATCTGAGGAGAAGCAGGAGGCCAGAGAAGGTGTGGGGAGAAAGAGAGACAGTGAGTCACAGTCACACGTGTGCGTCTCACTGAAATCATGAATGGAAATCAGACAGGATCAGAGGATATGAGAACAATTCAAAGACGGATGAACATGGAACCATTTCTGAGCAGGAAACATCATGAAAACATTCCTCCATCAGCCCTCTTCATCCACTGTCCAGCATCCAAATGGTGAATTTTGTCCATTTCATTTGTCTCCTTGGTCTCGGTTCAACACAATAAAAGCAGACAAGCCTCTCTTTGCACGACGAGATCCCAGAGAGCGGTCAAAAATGACATATCAAGGCCAAGTTGTGGCTTACTGAAGTTTCTCTGGGGTCCTGACTTGATACCAGTTAGGAAACGTTCCAATCTCGTCCAGCTGGAGCTGAGCAACAACCAGGATATACCGCTGTTAACGCCGCAGGGTTTAAACCAGCCAAACCCTTAATTCACACAAAACAGTCAAGCTTCACATCTGTGTTTTAACTCAGGTACTCATGTCTGGTAACACAATGCACCCTGGGAACATTTGAATAGATCAAAAAGAGGTTGTTTAAACGTCCTTTCACGTTATTGTGAGAATATTTACATCTTTTGTATTGCAGTACATTTGCAACAAAGCATTACATATCGACTACCCTCATGTCAAACACATATCTTTGTTTCATTCAAATGTTACAGACGGACTTCATGAAAGAGAAACCAGCAGTAACATTGGTTTCTACATAGTTGCTGTTGCCACTAATATGCTGAACCACAATTAAATGCACCATTTATCTCAGGCTCTGTAACATGTCAGCAGCAGCTCACCTGTGTCGAAGCAGGCGGCTCCGATCGCGATGTCGTCGAGAGCGACGTCGGCAGCAGAGCCTTGTTCCCACACGGCTGTCACCTTAACGTGGAACCTGCAGCGAAGCACATACCAATGGTGCATTTAGAGAATTACAGTTTCTGTCTTCGCGCGAAAGGCGACGGACAATTCAATCCCAACACACGTACAACAGTTTACAGAGAACCATAACTAACGTCTTGAAAATGATTACACATTCTTTAGATGAAAGCAGCAATTGTCCTGTTTCTCATCTTCAATCTAAAGCACAGGTTTTGTGAATAAAGAGGTGGGTACAGTCGAATGATGGCGGTAACCTTTATATGCAAGAGGGCCTGGATTGTTTGCTTCCGGCGTGACAGTGTTCCATAATCATCTGCGTCTCTACCCTTTTATTTTGTTCACTTCACGCACCCGTGATGAAGGCCAGTCAGCTGCAGGGCAACATCTTCCCAGTCGTCTGTCCACTGACCATGTCTCTCCCAGACCAGCGGGGCGGTTGTCGTCCCGTTCTCCTCTATAGCCACCAGCAAGGTGCCATTAAAGTCCCCGTGAAGGTACAGAGAGAAACGCATCTGGATGGGAACACAGACAAGGAGTTAGACATCTTTTGTTCCCAAAGAGAAGATGACACAATTATATCCAGACAACCGGTAACAAGTGGAACTGACCTGACACGCAGTAGTGGAGACCGGGGGGGAGAAAGACGAGCTCTGAACGGATGCCTCGTGGAGGGAATCGCTCTCCCTTACCTGCAGAAACAGGAAGTGCCCTGGAGGGCGCACAATAAATGTGACACAGCAGCCAACGCTAGCCGCCTCATGAAACAAAAAATAATGGGCATCAGGGATACAGTTCCTATCCTTTAAAGCCAGACATTATGAACACGTTCTGTTGCAAGACGAAAACCATCCGCCTATAAAATAAAAACCTTTTTAAATTAATTGAGAGCAGCTGTTGCAAAGTATTAAATAGAATATATTCTGCCCTCTTAGCACAAATATGCTCTGCAGCTGGATTTTAAATAATCCATATGAGCTGTTCATGCAGCGGAACTTCATATGGTAGTAATCTAACAAAGCATTCCTATTATTATATGGGTCGACAACGATCAACAACAACAAATACACACATAAATAAATATTATACATCTTAACAACAAATAAAAAGCCAGTTTAAGAACATAAACATTTAGTTTCTACCCTATGTGAGATCTGTAGTGAGAAGACTTATTACCCTCCATCCATCCACACCACAGTAACTTATCAGAATAGGACTCTCTCTCACACACACATACACACACACACACAGCCAACCTGGTGTTCTCTGCAGGGCGACACCCTGCATGTCTTCTTTGTCCAGAAGTTCGTCTCCAGCGACTCTTCTCCAGGCCCAGTGCTGGTTGGACACGGACCAACCACATGCATCCTGTTCAAATGAGCAGTGAGAGCCAAATGGAAGAGCACCTGGGGAGGAGGAACACTGTGATCATATTTCACATAAAACAGAGATATTTTTCATTTGATCCCTCTTTTCTCAAAGCAAGACTTTCATTTTGGAGAAAACCAGCTAAGCACTCAAACTTCAAAAGGAGGGGTTCCATGATTTAATTTGTGTTGGCCACGTTCCTTTTACTCTCCACGCTTTACAGTGTCTGTACTCTATGATGCATGTTACACTCTGCAGGTGAGGGTGTCCTGACCTCTCCCAGACTAGGAAATATGCTTGTTTAGCATCTGTAAAGGGGCTGAGCGGCAGGGGTTGGTTGATGGAATCTACAGTCCAAGCCAGAGGGCTCCACCCACTCCTTCAGGAGAGCATTGAGATCAGGTGTGGGAAGAGATACACCGCGACCTGATCTCCTCATCAGGGAGATGGACGAAGGTCAAGCAGGGAACCTGATCAGAGAGAACATGCAGCAGGAGGAGGAGGAGTGGCTTCTCCCTAAGATCTAGTAAATACCCTTAAAAACCTGCAGAACTGCCTCTCATTGCTGTGTCCTCCGTACCGTCCTGTTACACATCTTACGGTCACATAAGACGCTTGGGAACAATTTCATCTCTTTGCATCCAGTACAACACAAAAAAGCACTCACACAGACACATCTTTTACTTTGAAAGTTGTTTTCACAATCCCACTCTCCCAATCAGTCCAATGGTGCAAGATACAAATCTAATTAAAAATGGTTCGTCACCACACAAGGGGAAACTGCATCGGTGCCTTTTCAAGTGGTACTAACAGAAATCGAAGGCCGCGATTTCCCTCCAAACTGCACCGTACTCATGCAGGCTGTGCTTTAACGAAGCCTCACCGCAGATGAAGCCCTCGTCCTCTCCTAACGGACAGTCGGTGTGGAAGTTGCACACTTGGCTCTGGTCGATGCATCCTCCCGAATTTTCACAGTGGAAAGATTCCCCGCAAGCCGCTTCCAGTCCGACGACCTGGTGTTCTGCATCCCAGCAACCACACAACAGTTACACAGCAACACTGGAACTCAGGATGTTCAGCCATTTAAAGCTGAAGCTGTGAATGTTTGTTTCTTTAAAGGACTAGTTTGAGTAAAGCTTTTATGTTGAGGGTTAGATGAGAAGAATCAAGATGAACGCCACTTTCATATCCATCCATTAAATATGAGCTACAGCCAGTTAGCTTAGCTTAGCTCAAGGACTGGGATCAAGGTGAAATAGCTAGCCTGACAGCCCAAAAGGCAACAAAACATGACTACTAGCACCTCTTAAGCTCACTAATTAACACATCTCTCATGAGTTCAATCGGTACAAAACTGAGACTGCCTAAAAAGGGTCTCAGTCCCCTTCTGGGTGTTCATGTGTGGTTTAAAAGCAAACCAACCAAGCACAGGACTTTTGAAAGCAGCCATGTGATTTAGGATGATTTGGAATGTTTAAGTACTAATGAATCCATCTGTTGATCGTGAAGTGTGTTCAGGAAACGACCTGTTCTTAAGGCCATGTATAGAAGCAAGTCAGCGCAGGTATTTTCCCTCATTAATAGGGCAACAGTTGGTAAAACTGCCGTGTTCTTTGTCAGTTCATGAAGTGTGTGACAGCGATCCTACAGTGATATGCCTCATGCTTCATAGAGCATGATGAACTCACCTGAGTCACAGTCTATGAGCTCCAGAGAGTCCAGAGCCAAGGTGCCTCCATCTTCCCTCAAACAGGAAGTGTAGAGCAGAATCACCTGGAAGGGCTCGTCCACCTGACCAATCACAGTCCCCAGGACCTCCCAGTCAGCCCTAGATCAACCAATCACAGAGACACGTCTTTCACAACGTCCTTCTTTTATCATTGGCTCGTTTGGATATCTTCAAAGATACATATTTTTTTTTAAAGCTGCATTGCACATCAGTTTGCGACCTGCTTCTTTTGCCCTTTTTATTTGCACACTGTTACCTTTTAATGCACAATATTGCCACGATTGTCCATTTGCTGCCAGTCAGTAGAAATGTCTACAACAACACTGCGATAGCTGCAACATGTACGACCCTCCATCTCTCTGAGTACGTCTCTAAAAATAGACCCATGGTGTCACAGCTTAAAACAAATTGTACATTCAGTCGAGTGGGTGATGTTTCACTGGCCAGATCATAAATTAGAATACATATAATGCTTTTAATCTAAGGGTCGTTAAGCCTTTGTTTAGCAGGAAAAAAAGAGGGTCAGGACTGTAGCTTCATAACTAAAACAGTCAGTACAGCCACAGTACACACAGCAACGCAGTAAAGGTTTAGTCACATCAGATGGAGACTGTGTCTTAAATGGAGAGTGCGTCTAGAAATGGCATCTACAGGTTAGCATGTAATGAATAGTGGGGCTGGATAAATGAAACCACCGTCTGTGGGCCTAATAATGGAATCGCTCAGTCCATTATTACGCTAACAAAGCCGATGCACAGCCGTGCTCATCCATTCCTCTTCTGTCCTGACCAATTATATATAAATCCGTCTCCAGAGTCTGCATCTAGACACACGAATGCTTTTAGCTGCTCCAAAGACGGCCGCGCTTCAGCATTAGATCAATAGGAAATACCTGTCCCCATTCCCCAAACAATACACAGGGGACCGCTGTCCCCACACGGCCACAATCCTACAGTTGTCCCACATGACAGCTGAGGAACGTTTTCTTTATTCAACTTTAGCTCTAAGTAAAATAAATACTGTGGGTTCCTGTGCCCTTGCTCGGTCTGAAGGCCCGTGTCACCTTTCATTGCAGTGAATCTAAGCTCCCCTTGCATTTATTTCGTGGGCTGGACCTCAACTTGACAAGCACTTCAATCAGCAAAGACGCAGGGTTTTGTTTTTTTTTGACACTAATTAAATGGACGTGCACTGCAGCACAATAAATAAATATCTATTCTGCACGAATGGCATCGTAGAGGTATGGAGAGCTTGCTCCCGAGTGGGTTTGCTGACCTGTGTTCCTCGGGTCTCCTGTGGTTGAGATCCACAGAGAGGACAGCTGAGCCCGAGTGGACTGGCTTGATCAGGAGCGTGAGGTTCCCCGCCGCTGGACCGGACTCATACAGAGCCACCTGCAAGGTGCAGTGCCTGTCCTTTCCTGGCAAGACCGGGCTGGTTAAGTGGTACTCGCATCTCCCAGAGGCCTCGGCGGTAGGGGAGGAGCTTAGGAGGAGGAAGTGCCCTAGAGTGATAAAACACAGTATAGACAGTAGTAGTATTTCATGCACGACAGTTTTATAGCAGCCCCCCCTAATACTGTCACTCCTATAAATCAAATGACGAAGGCTTTAACATTAGGACACATCTCAGAATAGACATGGGATATATCGAGCACAAAATCTAAATAAATGTCGAGGTAGATGCACAGATTCAAAAGAGCTTTGAGTGAGTCCAAAGATCCATCACTGGATTATCTATCCGCTGAATATGTTTCATAGAAGAAGAAGGGAGCAGCGTCCTACAGCGCTCATTTAATTTTGTCTTCTTAAGTGAACCTCTCGTGCACTCTCACCGTCAGTGCTTCCCGCTGAGTGATCGGACACCGGCATCATCCCGGTCTGAGTGCTTTCCGGTTGCTGTGGCGACACCACTGACCAGTCGCTTCGGCCGCTGCGATTGGATGAAGTCCAGAGGCACGGCGACTCGAAATCACAAGAGGTAACTGAAGAACAGAACGAGAAGAGAGCGGTTTGGGTAAATAGTCAAAGATGTGGGGGATTTATTAAACACTCGCAGTGATGTTAAGGGTCAATGAAAGTGGAATTTGTTGTCTTCTATTCAAAAGGGTGGGACATGTGACATTTGATGCTCGTTGTAAAATGTTTTGATGTACAAAAACATGATTATTTAACAGACTAGATCTTGACTACTACAACAACAACAACAACAACAACAACACAAATTAGCAAGAGAACAAACATTTGTGTTTCCCCTTTCTGTTATGTGACAAAATATGTTTTTAGTTTGTTTTCTTGGGATCGTGAGAAATATATTTAATGACCTCAAGAAAAAAGAAAATGTTTCTCTGAGAGTATGAAATCTAAGAAAAGTAAATACATGACGCCATTCACCGAGACAACAAAACCATGTGTACGTTCCATGTGTACTGATAGATAGCTACCAGATGCTTCCATTAGAGGAGTTGTTCAAACTCTATTTGTTGCATGATGGTGTCCTGGAGTCACACCTGGATCATGACCTCCACCACGGACTAATCCCTTCCTGGCTCCAAATCTCCTCTAAATCTAATTGTCTTTTTAAAAAATCAGCTTAAAAGCCAAACAGACAGACTCTTTGTAAATGTTTAGTGACTGCTGGGGGGGGGGGGGGGGGGGCAAGACATCATGTGATGGTTTGAGAGGAAACTGCCACTACAGCGAATATGGCAAACTGCCATAGGAAGGAAATATGAGGCCCAACTTCTCAACTTTGCTTTACAGAGTTGTCATTGCAAGTAATGATGTTTTCTGTGTGTGTGTGTGTGTGTGTGTGTGTGTGTGTGTGTGTGTGTGTATGTGTGTGTGTGTGTGTGTGTGTGTGTGTGAGACACATCAGTACACATAACTCTTACTTTGGCTGTCATCCTCTGAGTCCAGATGATGAGGAAACAGCTGATCTGAGAAGTTCTCCTCAAGGAATCTGTCCAGAAGAGCGTGGCAGGTAGTGCTGACTGGAGCGACAGACAGACAGACAGACAGACAGACAGACAGACAGACAGACAGACAGACAGACAGACAGTGGTTACAGCACTTGTTTTGAGGGCAGGTCATACATATATACCGTATTACAAACCGCTAAACAATGCATTTAACTCATTGAAATCAGTTGGAATTGGTGGCCTGTCCAGCATGTATTGAGATGTTCTCCACTTAGGCTTATCTATTTATTTATTTTAATTATTTAAAAAAAATCCATTTAGCCCTTTTATGACTAAAACCAAACCTACAGCCTTGGTTGTGAGCCTCGGCCCAGTGCATGCTGGGAACTCCTGAACACGACGAGCTGAGAATAGAGCAATGGACGAACGAACCGCAGAGTTTATCCAGAAATAGAGGCGCTGCAGACCGACCCACAGACACGGTCTTGTTCTGGGGGGGGTGACTGAGAGGGGGGGGGGGGGGGTGTTACACATGACATGACATCGAACATACTAACTAGCATGACCAGCAGAGCAGTGAGGGAGATGATCACGTCCATGTGGGTCATCGCAACTTAACCCATTCACTGGCCTCTGAACAGCGGCCTCCCTGTTCTCCGGAGCCTGTGAGGCCGGGTCACACGGGTCAAGCGGGACAAATTGAGATATTAAGAGGGCAGTTTATAAAAAGCGGTGAGCGATGATGATGATGGAGGGATGAGGGGGGATCGTGTATTTGAATGGCGGACTTGCTATTCATCTGTAATTATGGAATAAAAGCAGCTATGGATAGATTTCTGAATACGGAAACCGGAACATTTTAATAGCCTTTAGAGAGGAAGATTCAGCCAAATAACAAACATTAACATTCTATTATTAACATGAAGTAGCAAACAGTTATTTTTGGGGACTCCCCCTAGAACTCAAACTTACATGTTTTGCCTCCAACTCTTTTAAAAGAAGGAAAATAACGAATCCAATGCGAGTGACGGCATTCACTTTTATAACCGGTGGAACACGGGCCCAAACGTGAAGCACCGACAGAACACACACACACACACACACACACACACACACACACACACACACACACACACACACACACATACACACAACGCTCCAGAGAGGAACTTCACAAGTACGGCTTCATGCATTCAGCTCACATAATAAGAGCGCTCTTTGGTTTTCACATTATTGAGTGTGCTTGAGTCTTTGTAATTGCTTGCAAGTGTGAGTTTATGAGCTCATTCAAGAGTGTCGTAGAACTCATAATATATGAGCAAAACATTCGCTCTCCACTGAGAGCGAATGTTTTGACGATAGTAGACAGCAGGATCAAAGCCTCGGATTTAAACGGTGGGTCGTCGGCCCGATCCCGCCGTCCAGAACTGAGGACTCGCGGGCTTTGCGGACCCGTTCCTGCAAAGTCCTCGAAGGTTTAGGACCGTCCCACCGTCAACTCGTCAAGCGCTCGAAAGGCTCTCCATTCATACACACTTTACAAAAGTCCGCCAATTACCCACAATTCAAAGCGTTGCGACGTTGAACGCGACGTTGCCAGGAAAAGAAATATAAAAAGGTTAAGAGCGGACGGCACATGTGTTCGGCCTGGCATATTAAATGTACACATAAACATTAACGTTGGGATTTAAGATGGACGCATAAAAGCAGAGGAATGCAAGCAGCGAATATTACACGCCTTTATTCTTCAAACGTTTCTTTTCATTTTGTTTTGCCAAAAACAAGTCCAGAGATTCGTACACAGACGTCTCGTCTCATAAGGTAAGAACCTGTAAGATCCTCAAATCAGGGAGTAAAAAACGCAAAACCCACAATTGCACACGTTCGGTGTCATCGAGGAATCATTGACCAGCTGATGTCAGTTCAGCCCCTGAGGGTTCAGGGTTTGGGGGATTTAGGGGGAGAGGGGCCTTCATGTTACGCCAAATCCTGAGCAGAAGTTTTGCAAATCTTGTCAATAAGATATCTGACAAACTCGCTGGGGCTTCCAAGCTTCTGACTGAAGTACAGCTCGGCTACGCAGGATGAGGGCAGCGGTTTCTTGGGAGAAAAATGGTGCAACAGTGACGTAAAAAAAAAAACGGCCATTAAATGACCAGAAACACAGAGGTTCACCGAAACATGCTCGTTTGAATCTCCATTTAATGGCGACGTGTCACATTTGGATACACATCAGAATACCGCACCGGAGCTTGTTAAATGTTGTCACAATGGTGGTATTGCTTTGGTCAAAATTACAAGGTGTTTTACGAGTATTACCGCCTAAAGTAGTAGATCAAAACGTATAAGTGTATCACGTTTCAATTCTTTGGAAAGAAAGATCCAGCGAGGACATCTTTCACTGTCTTCACCAACCTATTACCTCGATTAGAGCGGTTTGAACGGTTCACACGGCCAACTCTGTCTTTCGTTCCTCTCTCCTTAAAGTGCCAGTGAGGGTGAAAGTCAGCGCAGCAACATCTGGATTACAAACAACAAGAATGAGGCCAGAATGTACTTTTGTTTTCTGCAGCCACCACTGGTCCCACTGTACAGCAGCTTATTCAGTATTCATTCAAAACGTGCTTTGTTGCAAATCACATTAATAAATAATTTAAGGGAATAAAAAGAAAGGAACAGTTGCTACTTGTAAGCTCAATTGTATGTTCCTGCCCCCCCCCCCCCCCTTTTGGCCTCAAACCATCCATTACTGTTATGATGGAATAATAATATGGTCTAAATTAAATTTCCTCTGTGGGATCAATTATGTTCAAAATGATCTAATTGAATTATCAAATACTGCAAGTTATTTGTTTTTAATGAGTCAGAAAAACAAGAGAAAACAAGACCGTCAGACCGTTGAGCTGTTTTAACATCTGTGCTACTCTGAAGATAAGTCAAAATGATGAACATAGCATTTAAAAAAAGCCTTGAGTCAAGTCACGTCAGTTTTATTTATACTGTAAAAAATCCAACTCTGTCCCCTAGAAATAATGTTTAGATATTAATAACTGGTTTCCTCATTTTGTTTCAGAGTTAATAAAGCGCTGCATTCATCCATAGCGCTTGTTAGGATGGATGATGGGCTCACAAACCATAGAACCATAGAACATCAGTCATTCGGTAGTGTGCTGTGCACCCTCTGGCCTTATACAACCGGGTTTCTCAATCATGTGGGTTGTATGGGGTCCTGGAAGATAACTAATATACTCATTTTTGCAAAATGTGTTTTCTGTGTAAGGCAACATCAGGCTTGACTTAAACATTACTTTCCTAACTTTGTCAAACTAAATGTAACAAATGAATACATGTTATTTATCAAAATAACGGTATCCAATAGAATCCACCTATCGGAGCTACATCCCATATTGATTTATCTCTCGATCCAATCTGCGGTAAGTTTTGAATTTCAAAAATAATCTTTCTTCCTACTGGTGTCAGAAACAATTCATATCAGGGAGCTTTAACTGTAAAAACATGATTCCACTCAGTTCGTGGTTTATTTTTTAACAAATCAAAGCTAAACAGAACCTCAACCCGTTGCTCTGAACGTCACATTACGTCTCTCAACTGCCTTCTCAAGCTGCAAACACACACATGTGAGCTCTTGTCTGCACTCAGAGGTCCGTCCAAAAGAAGCAAACACTCATTTTGGGAAATGTGGAAACTCTGGAACAATTGCTGAAAGGCTTCATTACAACTGACAGATGAAGCAAATACAAATACAAGCGTAATGTTCACTTATTTAATCATTTCAGTGAACCTTCAGAACACCGGAGTGTTTCTACTAAAGCTTCTCTGCTGCATGTACGACGTGTCTTACCTCACTGACTCTGTTATGTTTAGCAAAGCCCAAAAATAAAGACTAGAATTAGATTGCATTGAAAGTTTATGTTTGTCTTTTTATCTTTCTGTCAGCGCCTTCCAAACCGTTAAATATGACCATCACAAAAACAGATAAACGGTAAAGAGTGGAGATGATTGGTGGTTCTACCGCGCCCAAGTCACATGCTGCGTCTCCCATCCGTCAACAACATGCTGAGGTTCACAGTCACTGGAGGTCTTTGCAGAGGAGGAGGTAACAGCATAAAACTACTCAATAACAAGTAAAAGATCTGCAATCAAAATATTACTCAAGAAGTACCAGCAGCAAAATGAACTCAGAGCGTCAAAAGTAAAAACTCCTTTCGCAAAACGACTATTTTAACTACTTAACGTATTGTTATGTAGCTACATTTTTATAATGAATAATATTCTTCTAAGTTTTGAAAGTCTGTAATAATATCTCAAAGTGTGCAACAACTTTAAAACCTTTTGGAAAAAAGTGGAACGATTCTGTTCTCCGGATCTACTTCAGCTCCTAAACACAGAAAAAGGGTTCTGAAGTCTGAAGTACTGGTGATAAATGGAGCGGCTGAAGAAACACAAGTTACACCATTCAAGGAAAATAAAGAATTTGTCTTCTCGCTGGACGTTTCTAAACTCTGTTCTCACACTGCAGCGCACGACTTAAAAATAGATTTTCAGATGGGAATGATTTTCGCATGGTTTTCAGTATAAGAGGCTTTCTTGACGTGACAGTCGAGAACAACAAACAGCCAAAAAAAAGAAAAAAGAATACGTTCTTCACATTTATGTATCATTGCATGTCCAGCAGCTTCACAGATACAGGCCCGATGAGCAGAACCGGGAGATATATACGTCTTCAGGTCCACTCGGCCCTGCAGCGCTGTGTCTAGGTAACCCGATCTCCATTTCCTTTGAGAGAAGGAGCTCCATTATATCGCGACAAAACATGCACATCTTCGCCCGAGACCCATCTCGGTCTGCATCCAGACCCGCTTCTGAAGACCCATTCATGTGCAGCGAGTCAGGCTTTTCGGTATTTCCAAAAGAATTAAGTGCCATAACTCAATTTATAATTTAATTGGTTGCAGCTTGGCTTCAATTAGCTGATACGTATCGTATTCAGAGAGGTCCTTTATCGACAAAGATACCCATGTCTGTTTTCTCTGACCAGCAGTTATGAATATGGAGATGAAAGGCAGCATTCACAATAAGCCAATAAGCATTTTAATCCAAGGTGACTTGGGACGAGGTAGCCGACATGGAGGCGGAACATGTGATTTTGATGAAGACTAAAAGCTTGATGTCGATGGTGAAAAGCTTTCATTCCATTAGCGTTGTGTGGGGGTTTTTTTGCGCTGGGTGTTTTCGTGTGCGGTACAGTGTCGCATGAAGTCAGCGTCTTTGTAAATGTCAGGCTGTGGAGGGTCAGACCTTCACCGCGTCAACCTTTACTGCTGCAGCTGGAGCTACAAGACGCTGCCGTCACCGAGGCTCCTATCGCTCCGGTTGAACGTCCAGAAACCACTATAATGAAGACTGGAATCTGCCGTCACTCTCGCTCTGAGGGACAGTTCATCGAAGACAAAGGACCAGCTAACATTGTCTTCTGATGCTGTGTGTAATGATGTCCACAACAGAAACAGATTAGTTCAAGTCTCTCCAGTAAGCAACAATAAAGAGCGATTCTGTACGTTTTGAGTCATCTTCTTGGAACAGCCACTGAATGACTGCGCTCACTTCAAAAAATACCACTTAGAAAGTTGTCCTCATGGGAACCTGGAACACAAGGAATGTTGTCTGACTGGAACATTAGTGGAAAGCATAAACATTAATTATGAATGCTCAAGAAAGCAACAGAGAAACCAAACCGTAAAGGAAGAGTGAAACATTTTCAGGAATACGCCCAGAGAAGATTATTGACGCTCCCGTTTCTCTCTGATAAATATCAAAGCTACATCCTGAAGCCGGCTGACTGCGTTCAGCACAAAGACGGGAAACTATGGCATCAGTCATCGGCCGTAGAGATGTCTGTAGGGAACTATTTTACTATTTAGTTAATACATGAACTCATAACTGTCTGTAGATTATCTTGAGTGACATTTCTAGGGCCAAAAAGGTCATTATGATAAATATTTGTAATGTTCTCCAGACACATGTAGCCTCACGTTTACAGCATTTAGTTAGAAAAAAAACGCCCTTAAATGAAAAGCAAATTTTACTTGAGCATTTAATTGACAAAAACAAGTCCATACATGTATAAACAGCTTTTATAAAGTGCTAATTAGCACCTCGTTAACTTTACCATCCGTCTGGTTAACGTCCTGAGGATTATCTCTTAACCGCAAAGTCCAACTCGCACTGGGTCTGAAGGCGCTGGTGTCAGGCCTTCCTTCCTTCACAGGGATCTAGCAGCAGCAGTGTCTATGCTGTAGTCAGAACCGGCGCCGTGTGACTCACTCACTGTGCTCTTCTGGACTACAATCATTGGCCAGCAGACGTTCGTTTAAGGCCGATACTTGTTCACAGTGTTTCTAGCAATATGGAGAAAATTGAAAACACAAACGCTTCTGTGTTTGTTTGCGTATTTGAGCAAAAAAATGTGCGATATGACCACCTGAGGAGTTTCTGATGTCCTTGATCGACAGATGCGAAGAGTTACAGCAGCCTAGCTTGTTGCACTTTTGTTTGTCCACAGACTCGTAATTCGATTCAGATGTATTATTGTTAGCCACAAGTCGCCGCTGTGCGACAGTGGGAACCCGGTAACCTAATTGACCACAACGCAGCAAAAAACAAGAAAGTCTCGTGATAAATTAAGACCTCGGGTTCAGACCGTCGACACTGTTGTTCTGGTTTGTTGTCCTGCTTCCTCTGACAGCCGCCTGTTTTCACTCCACGGTGTTTGTTTGTGGCCTGTGAAACGTGAAGCGTTTCCGTCTCTAAAACCAAAACTTTCATTTGTTGATATTTCTAATAAATTGGTATTTGGACGGCAGCTACTAGTACAAGCTTAGGCAGAACAAATATCACCGGTTTGGGTGGGAGGGTCAAAAAGTCACAAAGCAACGTTCCCGGTAAGTTATCAATAACTTCCAGTCCACCTTCTCTCTGTCACGCTTCCTCTCAAACACACACACACACACACACACACACACACACACTGGCACAATCTGAGCTTCAACATATTTTCATATTCTCTCCCCCAAAAACAAAAGGTTTTGCGGTTCACTGCAGTCTAACTGTGTTGTGTAGTATTCCACTGGGAGTCGTCAGGTTACAGTTGCAGCTATTCATCAGATGATTGTGGTCCTCTCCGTGTCTGGAGCTCATTAAATCCACGGTGCTTTCGGGGGGGGGGGGAGATTAATTTGAGAAACTCAACGGCGACGTCTCTCTCCAGAGTCAACAACGGGATTTGTGTCTGCTGCTGAACGAGCAGACAGGAGTGGCTAAACACAGACGTCCATGATTCAAAGCTAGGATTAAGAACACACATTCAGCCGACCACACGCGAGTTTACTCTGGAGAATATCGAAGCCGTAAAATACGCGAGACAAAATAGAATGGATACTGTTTTGATGTACGTAGCTGTTGTTTCAGGGACGTGTGGCGCCCTGAAACGTTAAACCCTTCACTCAGAGCGGAATCAATGAAAGCGTTATTCCGTTTCTGTTTTGCATGGCTTCAGTTTCATTTTAGTACGGCGCAGCTCACTCTCACTCTTGCCAATGATCAGCTCTATGTGCCGCTCGCCGAACCACGAGAAAAACATGATTGGACTGGCTTTGCCCTCTCTCCGTGTGTTGACGTTGAACTGGACTTAGTTTGTGCCGGACCCTACATGATCTGGGACTTTCCCAGATTGGATTCAGCACTCTCCTACCGATCTCACAGTCAAAATCGTGAACATCTTGTGTCATATTAACGCTATCTTTTCTGTCTTTCTTTTATTTCCCATGGAAGTTCATGCATTTCAACCTGCAGCACGCTCTCAGAGCTCCTCCGGTCACTTTGCCTTCCCTAAATGGAGGCTGATTCCGGTTTGCTTTCTTTTTAAGGATTCTGTTACGGTCAAATATTCAGGTCCAGCCCTAGTGGCCTTCAGTAAAGACCTACGATATCACTGTAGGCCCCTCGGCTGGTGGGTGTTTGTCCTGTGCAGTGAAACTACTATAGACAATCATAATATTTCTCGTGGTTTCGATGCTTTCCGTTTTCCCCCTGATCCGCCGGGTCAACAGTCGCCCTGTGTGTTCCGGCACCTCCTGATCCACATTGTGAGCGCTGCCCTTGAACGTGAGAGACGCACAGCTGATTGCTCGTCTGTGTTATTCAAGCAGCAGAGCGAGGCCCCTGAAGCCCAGCTTTGATCTGTTGTCTCGCTCTTTTTTGTTTTTGTGTGTGCAGAATGTGGATACTGACGATTTCACTTTAACTACAGACATGAGAGTCTGATCCAGCAACTTTATTACGAGGAGGAAACCTACTCTCTGACTCTTTGCGTTACCGAC
The DNA here is from genome assembly GCF_023349555.1 of Cebidichthys violaceus. NCBI lineage: Eukaryota > Metazoa > Chordata > Actinopteri > Perciformes > Stichaeidae > Cebidichthys > Cebidichthys violaceus. The sequence continues at coordinate 565,178 of NW_027176583.1, forward strand.
TGTTGCTGGTTCAGAAGGTGGAAATAATCAACACAAGAAAGATCGAGTCCATCCCAAAAGCCTGCCAGAGACAAATAGCAAAACAAAACATATACAGATGCAAAAGTTTGTGCCTCTTACTATCAGGACACATTTACCTAAATTCAACCAACAGGATTCATCTGACTTACATGACGTTAAGCAGCATGTTAATGTTTGTGTTTGTGTGATAAATATCAGAGCGTGAACTCTGAAGGTCGACACTGGAATCACTCAGACTCTGACTGATCACTGATGACATTCAAACTCTGTTCATTAAGTACAAATCAGACTTTAACATTCATCTACGGGACTGAGAGGTGAACAATAAACACAGACGATTAGTGTTCTTTAACGCTGCACACACACACACACACACACACACACACACAGAGACTGACAGACAGACACATACACACACACACACACACACACACACACACACACACACACAGAGACTGACAGACAGACAGACAGACACATACACACACACACACACACACACACACAGAGACTGACAGACAGACACACACACACACACACACACACACACACAGACAGACAGAAACACAGACACACACACACACAGAGACTGACAGACAGACACACACACACACACACACACACACACACACACACACAGACAGACAGAAACACAGACACACACACACACACAGAGACTGACAGACAGACACACACACACACACACACACACACACACACACACACACACACACAGACAGACAGACAGACAGACAGACAGACAGACAGACAGACACACACACACACACACAGACACAGACAGACAGACACACACACACACAGAGACTGACGCACACACACACACACACACACACACACACACACACACACAGACAGACAGACAGACAGACACACACACACACACAGAGACTGACACACACATACACACACACACACACACACAGACAGACAGACAGACAGACACACACACACACACAGAGACTGACACACACACACACACACACACACAGACACACATCACTGAATGCTGTTCGAGAGTCACCGATGTTCAATCAACAATCAAAACAAAACCGTCTTCAGTGATTTCCTAAGCCAGAGTGATATTTACTTGTGAAGAGCACATTTTCATTGCAGTCATATGCCTCCACAGTCATTAACTAAAAGCCTGGCTGGTTTCACTATGAATTAGTAGTTGATGACTGAAGTAACCCCAAATCCATTTATGTACGTCTGTGTTGCAGTCAGCCAATATCTTCAATAACACTAAAAGCTAAAGTCAGTCAAAACGCCTCAACTGAAGTCTAAGGATGCAATTCGTCTTTCAGCAACAGAGAACAGGGAAGCAACCTGAACGGGTGCAGAGCACGAACAGAATCACAGGAACAGAAGCAGTACTTCCTACCCTCATTTTTGGGGCCTTATTCCGAACGTAGCGTTAAGAATGTGCATCTGTTTACGGCCAGCTCTGTGCTCGAGACAAACCAACTAGCCAACAGTTTGCAAGGCTGCGGTGGAGATGCATGCCCAAAAGAAAAGCCCACATTTCTTGCCAGAAGGAAAAACTCATCTACTTAAAAACAGGTTTTTGGATATGTGCGGGAGTCCGTGTTCGAACAAGTCGGCCACCGGTTACAGTAATCGGAGCGTGCACGGCTGCATGTAAACAGCAATATTAGTGTCAGTAGCCACGTAAGCAGCTTAAAACCGGTATATATATATATATATATATATATATATATATATATATTTTGCATGTAAATGTAGTCAGTGAGGAAAGAAGCACTCTCTCCTAATAACTGAAGGCATAGTTGCAGCTTCGCTGTGCTGCCTCTGCACCATTTTGAAAGATGCTACTTGACATTTGGCAAAAGCTGAGAACATCAATACCTCCAGTGTGTCTACTGTACAACATCAGGTTGCACAACGTAGACATACTGTACATTTATGTGTTTTTCTTCACCATGCAAAAAGTACACGTGACCCTACAGTGGAACGTTGTAGCTGCAGTCCAGAGAGCAACAATCGTGATTTTATAATCGTGATCACTTATCATTTTGACCAGGAAATCAGTAGGAATGTGGAAGGGTTAGGAAATGGATTAATATTTACACAGTAAAAATCTGTCTCATGCCTCAAATCACAGTCAATCTTTTCAATATTTGGCTTAATATTAACCATAATATTTCCCTAACCTCAATCAAGTGCTGCGAGTTCCTAAACATGACTATAGAAAGGTCTTCTCCCGCTAATGCCGTAGAGACGCCGGGTTAGCAATTAGCTTCACAGCTAATAATCCCTGAAACTGCCCCCAGACACTGATGCACTCCGTTTCAGCCAATTCTGGGTGACAAAATGCAATCGGAGCTTCTAATGAAGTCACACCGAAGGCGTTCCCGATGCGAGGCGCTCGCCCCCGCTAATCAGAGAACCGAGGTTACTTAAGTAACCTAACGCTTTCTCCTGTCGCTGGGATTTACTGCAGTAAGAGCCACTTAATAACTGGTGCAGCCTGTGGCGGCTGAAGCCAAAAGAGAGGAGAACGCCAAGAGACACACTGCTCCTCTGAGGCACACATCCAGCAGATAGAAGCAAAGGAGAACCAGGTGATCCAAAACAGGCCTCGACATGCAAGAGGTGAATGGATGTGCTCCATGGGAACCTCCACAGCGAGATGAAGTCACAGTGATAAGAATGAGACAGCTCCGGTGAATCCAAGTGAGCTCATAATAATGTCTTTGCCCACATGACATGAACACTAAACACTGTCTTCATTCATGTGGCATTAAGCGTGGTAGGATCCGCTCAGCAAGGAGCACAAATAAATACTGTCTTTCGGTCAACAATGTCATTTTGATTTCATACAAACATTTTTTTCAACACTTAAGACTGATGGGGGATTTCAAAGAACATATATATATATATATATATATATATATATATATATATATATATATATATAAAGTGTTTATATGCGTGTGTTTTTTGAGGTTTGGTGAAAAAGTTCTGACCGTTAACCTGCTTCGCTGCTACCCTAACTTTTGAAGAGGCGGTTCTATTTCCTGTATTTATCTGTTTCTATAAATCACTAAAGAGAACACTATAAAATATTCTGCCCCTGCAAACCGCACCGACTGTTATGAGAGCAGTTGCAGAGCCGCTTTCTTGCCAAGTCTAGTGTGTCCTGCTGCAGTGTAGATGAATCTAAATCAAATATCCC
>NW_027176583.1:570915-648878 GCF_023349555.1 Cebidichthys violaceus
TATATATGTTGACGCGATAGCATCACTCAGCTGCTGCAGATTTGCGGGTTGAACGTCCACCGATGCATATCTGCCGTTCCACAAACATCCCAAAGTTGCTCTAATGGATTGAGATCTGGTGACGGCGGAGGCCATGTGAGCACAGAGACCTCGTTGTCACGTTGGAGAAACCAGTTTTGAGATGATCTATGGCTTTGTGACGCGGCGCGTTATCCTGTCAGAAGCATGTAATCGAGATGGGTGCATTGTGGTCATGACGGCCGCAATACTGACGGAGCTCCATCAGGGCAAACCCCTGGTGGAGACATCTGTCTGACAATCACCAGAGGTCTCTAAAGTCGAAATCGCGATGTGTCAGTGTTGTGTTTACGGCTCGTTTCCGTTGCCCTTCAAGAGGCAGGGAACTTCAACGTCCCAGAGGTCCTCTAAGGTCTCCTCCGCTGCCTTATAAACTAGACTCTTAATGAGGGTCTGGAACCTTTTTTTACGCTTTAGGGTCTTCCGCCTCCACAGCCGTAAACTGCGAGGCCCATCTCCAGGTCTTCCTTGAACGTCAGACGGTCACCCAGCTGTCGTCTCCCTCTCTCTCTCTCTCTCTCTCTCACCACGTCCCCCTGACCTTTGTCTGACTACGTATAGGCTACCATCTCTCAGGATGATCTCAAATCTAATCATGTAATTCAATTAGAAGAACCTCATTACTTTGAATCGCCTGCAGAAGTGAAGCTTTGTCTCAGGTCTCATTACAGGACATTTCTTCTGCCGTGAACAGTCTGGTTTGTGGGATGATGGAGGACGAGAAGGAGGGGAAAGTAGAAAAGATCTTCATTTTGAGAAATCAAGCCCCAAAAAACGTTCTTCCATTAGAGGAGGAGGATTCATCTGTTGCTGTTACTTTGTGTGTTTGTTTGAAACAAAAGTTAGTGATTAGCTGAACAATGATGAAACATTTGTACCCCAATAAAGCATTGTTTGGGCAAGACTTGTGGGGGAAAAGAAAAGCTTGTTATTTTGGACATTTGCTGTAAAAACAAACACTGATTGAAACCGGCTTTTCCTTGTGATTGATCACATGGTCTGCTTTCGTTTAAGCCTCGCAGGTATTCTCCACACGGCGGACGTCTGCAGACGGATTCTTCGACGGCAAAGCTGCAGCTAAATAAATATGTGTGCCACAGTGCATGCAGTGAATGGAACGCGACTTGGAGCTGAATTTCAGCGAAAGATATTAACTTGAGCCATTTCAGAAATACAGAATACTTACTTGTCAAGTTATTTACCACTCAACATGTGTGCAGCTGATCACATGACCTTTAGAAAGGCTATGAATGCAGGGTTTTCATTATGACCTAAATGTTCAAAACCTCACTTACTGTAGGATAATAAATGTATTCCCTGTGGGCATATTTAGAACATATTTATATATCATCTCTAGATGGGATTTCATTGCATATTTACTTGATGTGATAAAACATAAAGGGCAGAAACTAATGAAAATGACCTTTAAAAGCTGCAGCTATGTCACTAATGCATATGTTCCCTGTTTAATCCCTTTAAAAGTTTACGACATATTAAACTTCTTTTATGACTTTGTTAGTGAACGGACAGATGCAGTGACAGTCGTCGTCATGCAGCGGCGGAACATTATCTCCACGATCGGCAGGAAGCGACTCGCTCCTGATGAGTAATCTAATAAATGTGAAATAGGAAGCTGCACGGGACAGTCGGGACGCGTTCCTCCATCTTCAGTGTTCATTCACTCATTGTGCTCCAGCGACGGTAAACAAGTCTCCCCACACACCTCACAGCGACGCTGATCGTCTCTCTTGACGTCTCATTAGTCCAAACTTTGGGACGACAGAATCGTTCATATGAGCGGATCAGGTTCTATGTTTTTTTTTGGGGGGGGGGGGGGGGGGGGGTCAGCTAAAAGACATCTCTGTCGCCAGAATGTCATCGATCCTCTCCGGAACTCTACATCCCAGAATGCACTCTGACCATTGAGCTCCCATTCAGTTTACACCACACACTGTAAAGCCACATGCAATTGAAATACGAACATATTGGCCTAATTATTGTGTTCTTTGCTTTTCCCATAACAACCTGCCAGATGGAGCAGCGCTGCCACTGTGGAGATACAAACATTTCTATAATAAAAAGGAAATATTTTCACATGAATATTTATCGTCTGTGTCGTGCTGTCAGATTACCAAAGCAATGAAAAGGAAAAAAATACACAAAAGGAGCAGTGTGTAGCATTTAGGGGGATCTATTGGCACAAATGTAATATAATATTAATAAGTATGTTTTCTTTTGAATCATCTGAAATCAAGAATCCTGTTTTCGTTTTGATCAAAGAAGCTGTAGGATAACGGCGTCTGCATTCAGAGCAGCCGCAAAGACGGACCATCAGAAAAACCAGAACTTTTTGCAGTTGGGCTCGTGTTGCTCTGTCTCCCCTCCGTTGTGTGACAATGCGTATCACATAAAAGCCTGCTATTGTGTTTTCCAGATGGGTCGTGGTAATAAAATACCATGAAATGCACCGTCGCCTCGGACGACACGGTGGAAACCAAACTGCTGGATTCAGGATTCCACCTGACGGGCCGGGTTCCTGCAGCTGCTGCGGTTCAGGTGTCACAGAAGTCCAGAGGTCCATTTTAAAAAGGACCGCCAAATCCGTTGCAGACTTTTGGAATGTGTGAAACCAGATGTAGCTTTCTTTTTTTGACAAAGGATTGGAATGTGGTAAACTTTTTTTTTTTTTTTTTTTTTTAAAGGAATGAAGTGAGAGACTGTTTGGCAACTCTTTTTACTGCTGCAAAACCAGCACCGACATTTGCTAACAATGGTGAACAGTGGCGCTACTGTCATGAGGCAGAAAAAGGGGAACATGTTGGTTCATGCAGGTTTCACCAAACTTGACTTCACATTAAAAAAAATATTTCCGAATCAGTGGATATGTCCCAGCGGCAGAAAAGTAATAAATTCACAAATAAAAACGTATCAGTGGTGAGAAGTTCTGAAGAGAAGTTAATGGTCCTGCTTTTAAGCCCAATAAAACACATCTGTTTTCCTTTGAATGCATTTCTCAGAAGCATCTTTTGTTATTCAGCTCATGAATCGATGTCTTTAAAAAGGGAACATTTGGAACCTTTATGTTGACGTCCAATCGATCAGTGAAGTCAATCGAAGCGATGAATAGACGTCAGACTGAAGCGTTGTTGGAATAGTTTAGTAGTGAGTACGTGAATGAGTGACTTCTATATCTGGCGCCATCTTGGAGTACGTGAATGAGTGACTTCTATATCTGGCGCCATCTTGAAGTACGTGAATGAGTGACTTCTATATCTGGCTCCATCTTGGAGTACGTGAATGAGTGACTTCTATATCTGGCGCCATCTTGGAGTACGTGAATGAGTGACTTCTATATCTGGCGCCATCTTGAAGTACGTGAATGAGTGACTTCTATATCTGGCGCCATCTTGGAGTACGTGAATGAGTGACTTCTATATCTGGCTCCATCTTGGAGTACGTGAATGAGTGACTTCTATATCTGGCGCCATCTTGGAGTACGTGAATGAGTGACTTCTATATCTGGCTCCATCTTGGAGTAAATGAATGAGTGACTTCTATATCTGGCGCCATCTTGGAGTACGTGAATGAGTGACTTCTATATCTGGCTCCATCTTGGAGTACGTGAATGAGTGACTTCTATATCTGGCGCCATCTTGGAGTACGTGAATGAGTGACTTCTATATCTGGCTCCATCTTGGAGTAAATGAATGAGTGACTTCTATATCTGGCGCCATCTTGGAGTAAATGAATGAGTGACTTCTATATCTGGCACCATCTTGGAGTAAATGAATGAGTGACTTCTATATCTGGCTCCATCTTGGAGTAAATGAATGAGTGACTTCTATATCTGGCTCCATCTTGGAGTAAATGAATGAGTGACTTCTATATCTGGCGCCATCTTGGAGTACGTGAATGAGTGACTTCTATATCTGGCGCCATCTTGGAGTATGTGAATGAGTGACTTCTATATCTGGCGCCATCTTGGAGTATGTGAATGAGTGACTTCTATATTTGGCTCCATCTTGGAGTAAATGAATGAGTGACTTCTATATCTGGCTCCATCTTGGAGTAAATGAATGAGTGACTTCTATATCTGGCGCCATCTTGGAGTAAATGAATGAGTGACTTCTATATCTGGCGCCATCTTGGAGTAAATGAATGAGTGACTTCTATATCTGGCGCCATCTTGGAGTACGTGAATGAGTGACTTCTATATCTGGCTCCATCTTGGAGTAAATGAATGAGTGACTTCTATATCTGGCTCCATCTTGGAGTAAATGAATGAGTGACTTCTATATCTGGCGCCATCTTGGAGTACGTGAATGAGTGACTTCTATATCTGGCGCCATCTTGGAGTATGTGAATGAGTGACTTCTATATTTGGCTCCATCTTGGAGTAAGTGAATGAGTGACTTCTATATCTGGCTCCATCTTGGAGTAAATGAATGAGTGACTTCTATATCTGGCTCCATCTTGGAGTAAATGAATGAGTGACTTCTATATCTGGCGCCATCTTGGAGTAAATGAATGAGTGACTTCTATATCTGGCGCCATCTTGGAGTAAATGAATGAGTGACTTCTATATCTGGCGCCATCTTGGAGTAAATGAATGAGTGACTTCTATATCTGGCGCCATCTTGGAGTAAATGAATGAGTGACTTCTATATCTGGCGCCATCTTGGAGTAAATGAATGAGTGACTTCTATATCTGGCGCCATCTTGGAGTAAATGAATGAGTGACTTCTATATCTGGCGCCATCTTGGAGTAAATGAATGAGTGACTTCTATATCTGGCGCCATCTTGGAGTAAATGAATGAGTGACTTCTATATCTGGCGCCATCTTGGAGTAAATGAATGAGTGACTTCTATATCTGGCGCCATCTTGGAGTAAATGAATGAGTGACTTCTATATCTGGCGCCATCTTGGGAGTACGTGAATGAGTGACTTCTTCAGTCATAGAAGAAGAAGAGTAGTCATCTCTGCCACAAATCTCCCAAAATACACCGGTGGACTGTGATTCAACCACAGCTATATAGACTATTATGATAATACACAAGTAAAGAGTTATTTCTATGCTTTTCAGCATTATAGGTTGAATATTATAAATTATAATATAGGTTAAAGGTGGCATTATGGGGGATAACTTCAGGAATTGCAACAGATAAGCTGCTTTGAAGATATTTTTATGATCTAATGTAGCATACAGTATCTCCTGCTATATACACTAGATGTATATTCCTCCTCTGTCATTGTTCTACGCTCGTTCCCTGTAAAACACATAACAATAAGAGGAGGGGTGTGAGACTGCAGCGCTTACATCCTGACACATTGAAATGTTGGTGATTTGCAGGTTAAGCTGTGCAGACAGGCTACATGTGGTTGCAAAGTGCTCACCATCGTTACCCTGAGTAGTGTACAGCGCCTGTTTTCAGGCTCATATTTGGATTTTTTTTTTTTTTTTTTTAATCCAAATCTGTTGACGATTGCCTCTCTGCAGACCTGAAACTACGACCTCCTATGTACCGGACTCACAAAGTGACAAAGACTGCTTCAAAGGTCAATAGGAAACTCACCGCTTTGCCCAGCACAGCCTTTGACATAATGGCCTAAAAACAGGTCAAAAACAAAGACCACCGGACTATTATTAGAGCCTCTCTGCGCTTTGTAACAAACAGCTCCATTAAAACATCGATGGAGGACCGAGCAGACGCTTCACCGCTTCATTTAAGGCTGTTCTTAGCACACCAGGGCTTTGGCTGTGCAATTAAAGCCAAATCATGTTTTAGAGACAAGCTGCTGTATTTCACAGCAGTGGCAGAATGCAAACATACTGAAAGTACTTTCAAGAGGAGATATATAGGCCACACCATCAACATCCCAACCAGAGCATCCTAAGAACGTCAGGAGTGAAGCTGGCCGTGATGTTTCCTCACAGACGATTCAGTGGAAGTAGTCAAACGGGAGTCACTCCATGTGTTCTAACAGCACTTCAACCACTGATAGAAGAAAGATGATTAGATATTGTTTGAGGATACTTTGAGCTGCAGCAGATCATCCTAGTTGGCGTCATTAAACATGTGATATCTTGCCGTTTCACATAAGTCAAGGAAGCAAAGAAGCGTATGTCTCAACATGTCAAACTTAAACGTGAATATATACGTATGTAATCTAAGAAAGCAGAATTTAAGTATCCTACTTCCAGCAACAGGGGAGCCAAGAGACTGCGTTGAAAGTACTTCAGGAACGCTGACCGTCTGTTTTTCGATCCATTAAAGGAAGTGATGAGGGAACAATAAGGACCGACAGAGAGGGACCCGATCGACCTTCATCCCGCCGACCTCTCTCACACTCGTCTCCAGGATTTGGCTTTTGAACGGAGCAGAGGCAGCAAAAATCTGATTTGAGTGATCAAAGACGCAGCCGGTGATTCTCCAGAGTCAACACAACCTTTACTGTGAGAGTGTGTGTGTGTGTGTGTGTGTGCGCCGCAGTTAACAGTGTTATATGCTATGTTTATGCCTTTGCTCAATTAGCTTATGCTTCCCACAAGAAATGATCCCAATCAGCACGAAGATGGTGCCGTCAAGTGAAAACGTTGAAAGGCCGACAGATCTCAGGGCTTCCTCTATATGTGCCGTATCCACGCAGCAGACTTTAGGACATTCCTTACACTCGTGTCTCCTCCCACGGACTCCACAGTTACAGTATTTGCGTCACCAAGCGGAGGCAAGGAAAGAAATCCCTGGAGAATGTATGCGTCTGCTGCTGCTGGTTAATCTGACAGGTCAAACTGTACAGGCATCCAGCATGGAGAAGCCATACCTCGCTGTGTCAGCTTCATGTCAGGAGGTAGGAGGAGACAGAGGAGGATTTTCAACCCAGAAGAGAACAAAGTATGGGGCTTAATGAGCGCAGCGCTGGTCTTCGTCGGGTCCACCGCTCCACTCGGGATAGACGTCTCTTGCTCTGCGATAATTTATGAGCGTTTTCTTTCTGGACGAAAATGATCAGCAAAGACATTCCTTTTCGAGAAGAACTCAAGCCAAACATTTCTTGGACTTGCATCTATCAGCGTCTCCTCTTGTCCTTCCGTGACCTGGTATTTTAATCTGCTTCAAGTAGAGTCAACTGGAGTTCTATAGCGCCAATTCTACTAAATCCGTGTGCAGCAGCTGTGAGGGCCAACATCGAGGAACCAGAGCTCTCTAATAAAAAAAACGATGTCCCGGTGTGTGGCTCCGCGAGGCCGTTCCTTTGTTTGAGCCGATGACGTCAGCTCGCTAACGTGCTAACGATCTCAAAAGCTAACACGCTTACGTCCTTAGCGTCTTAGCTTAGCGTGTCAAAGCTGAGGAGGGGAAGCGGGAACAGGTGCGATGGGCGACGATGGCGAGAGGCGGAGGAGAGAGAATCTTATTAAAAAAGAGACAGCGGCCAGCTGACGAGAGCGATATTACAATCGACAGCCCTGAACAACGACAGCACGGAATCACGAGCGAGCGTGAGTGAGAGGAGGGAACTACAGGCCGAAAGCATGCAAAAGACTTCCTGATTGAGCCTCATTATAATCAATCCAAGGCACCAGCATCAGATATATCCCCGATGGTCCAACCACATCTCCGGTCTGTTTACATTCCCACCCTACTCACACAAGAAGCATTCTCTTTTTCCAAAGAACAAAAGAAAAACAGGCAGTGACGAAATCCACTTGAATCTGATCCGAGAAGTGTTTACTCTGACTGATGTGAAGAGAAGACCTGAGAGGATTATGTGGAGAATGGGAATGACACGGGCCTCACACAGCCAGGAACGTCATGGACGTCTGCACACGTGGAATGACAACAAAGCAGCAGCGCACATGCACATGCACACACACACACACACACACACACACACACACACACACACACACACACACCATAACTAATGTGGCTCGAGCTTCCAGCTAGATGTGAGCCAAAGCAGCAGGAGAGGAGGACCGCCTGTCCAACAGATTTACTTGTCTGGAATAGTTCATATCAATCTGAGAGCTTTCCAAAATCGACACCAAATCAAATTCTCACAAGGAATCACATCACAACCACGTGAGAGTTAAACAGCTGGAAGGGGGGGGGTCCGTTCCAGATTCCCCCGCAGTATGAAGCTGGAGCAGTGACGTGCGGTGAGGCTCTGACACTACATAAGTCAGACTTACAAATATATGAACCCAATAGAAAAGCTTCAATCACCATTCAATGGCAGTTTGCACATTGATTACTGGTTGTTTTTCATATAAGCATTCTTTACACACACACACACACACACACACACACACACACACACACACACACACACAGGTAAAGTACATATTTGATTACACCAGGAGCGTTTCAGAAGCGAAGCGCTCGCGGGCGTCTGCATAACAACCCCGGATGTATAAAGAGAACAACAAACACATAAAAGGTTACTTTACCTGTCCGACGATGAATTGCTGTTGATTTGGTCACATTTCACTGTTTTTTTAGACATTTTTTAAGCTTGGATATTTAATCTTACATGTCTGAGGTCAAGAAGAAGAAGAAGAAGAGAAGTGTAGAAGAAGAGCAACGACAGAACAAGCATGAACCCGACCCGTGGGCTCTCGCACGCCCCCTTCAGTGAGTCAGAGGTACTGTTTGCCTCTCTGTGCTTTTTCACTGCGGTTTAATGTCAGATCAGCAACTCTAAATATGTTCTACACACACGTGAAATACATTATTCTATGTAAAGAAAGGACATATAATAAAAGAGTCTACAGATGAGGTGAGGAACAGCTGGTCACTGCCCCACCTCACTGTCTCCTCTGAACAGGACATGAGATCATTCAGAGATTTTTATTATTAAAATGCTTGAAATCATACAGAAATTACATTTACAGCACAGATCAGTAGAGAGATATTAATATTTATTTTATTTTAGCATTATTTGTTTTTTACTTTTCATGATGACAGGTGAGGCTCTGCCTAACGACAACTCTAATAATAATAACTCTAATGTAATGCAATGCAACAACTACTTTATGAGTTATGGGTTTGGGAGGTGAAAGAGAAAAGAAAGCCACAGAAAATATGATCAACGGGTGGTTATTTTATCCAGTAAAAGTGAAGTTATGTATGTTTTGTTCTTTTTTAATGTAACCTTCCGATGCTGTGACTCCCAAAAAAACATTCCCACCCATTGTTTGTTTTGTTTCTGTTTAATTTTGGGTGAACCGCTCCATTCAACATGCTTCATGTAGCAGGTTTAAAACAAACAAGAACCAAGTCCTCACTCAGTCAACTGTGTCCTCTGGGTGGTTCCAAAAGTCTGCCTCCATGACCACACACACACACACACACACACACACACACACACACACACACACACACACACACACACACACACACACACACACACACACACACACACACTAGGCTGGGTCATTAACTGGGTCGACTTAATCCTAAAGTATGATCGTCCCGCACTTCCTGCTCTCTCTCACACACACACACACACACACACACACACACACACACACACACAATCAATATCTCTCTTTGTTTGAACGTGCATGTGTGTGTATGTGTGTCCCATCACACTGAGGGTGATTAAGAGAAAGTGATTAACACAAAGCTCCTGTTTAAAGTGATCACTTCAATATTGACGGTTTTAATGGGTTTATAAGTGCACACACACACACACACACACACACACACACACACACACACACACACACACACACACACACACACACACACACACACACACACACACACACACACGCTCTAATTAATTTGTTTGCACAGACTCTCTCCCTCTGAAGTCCTGCTTCGTCGCAGCGCTGCTGTCCTCGCCGTAGGTTAATGGCTGTAATGGAAAAGCTTCGTTCCATTTCGGTGGATGTTAATGTGTTTTTAACGCTCTCATGTAAACAGGGATTAGTTGTCTGGGGGGGGGGGGGGGGTCGTTACAGGTCAGGGGTCAGGAAGAGTTTGACGCATCGCTTCAGCCTTGTTAACATGAACTCCTAAACACACATGGTGAGCATTGTGTGTTTGATCACAATCTGTTTTATTCCCCTTTTTTAAATACATCAAAGTTTAGTGACCGAACCACCCAAATGAAATAAAACACGTTAACATGATCAGTTCTGTGCTTCCAACTCACTCTTCAGACGACTTCACGATATATTTAAGAGTAAATATTAGAGATGAAACTTTCTTGGATCACATGACCGGCAGGCCGCGCTCCGATAGGCCAGAAGTCGGTTCGATTGCATCCAGGCTCAACTGCCTATCCTGTGTTTGGGAGCCCGGATGGTAAAAAAATATTTTACTTGAACTTTTGGAGTTCGCAGTTTGAGCAATCTGAATTTGTGAAACTTTTATTTTTTTAATTTATGAACATTGAAAAAAAAATTTTAAATTGCAAATCAAGAAATTTCATATCTCAATTTGAAAGAGGTGAAATATTTCAATGCTGTGAATTCAGTGGTCTTTAACTTTCGATATTAAGTATTCAGTATAGCTGATAAAATGCAAATACTTATGTTCCAAACACCTTTCATGCCGGGACACCGCGGCTCCTTCAGCTTCACACGTCTCAGGCCCTGATCGAGAAGCATGGCCCCTCGTTAGCAGGACATTAAATATTCAACACTCCCCCCAACTACAGAGAGAGATGAGACAGAGGACCAGAGAGAGAGAGACAGAGAGAGAGAGAGACAGAGAGAGATGAGACAGAGGACCAGAGAGAGAGAGACAGAGAGAGAGAGAGACAGAGAGAGATGAGACAGAGGACCAGAGAGAGAGAGACAGAGAGAGAGAGAGACAGAGAGAGATGAGACAGAGGACCAGAAAGAGAGAGAGAGAGACAGAGAGAGAGAGAGATGAGACAGAGGACCAGAGAGAGAGAGAGATGAGACAGAGAGAGAGAGACAGAGAGAGAGAGAGATGAGACAGAGGACCAGAGAGAGAGAGAGATGAGACAGAGAGAGAGAGACAGAGAGAGAGAGAGATGAGACAGAGGACCAGAGAGAGAGAGAGAAAGAGAGAGACAGAGAGAGATGAGACAGAGGACCAGAGAGAGAGAGAGAGAGAGAGAGAGAGAGACAGAGGACCAGAGAGAGAGAGAGAGAGAGAGAGAGAGAGATGAGACAGAGGACCAGAGAGAGAGAGAGACAGAGAGAGAGATGAGACAGAGGACCAGAGAGAGAGAGAGAGAGAGAGAGAGAGAGAGAGAGAGAGAGAGAGAGAGAGAGAGAGAGACAGAGAGAGGTGAGACAGAGGACCAGAGAGAGAGAGAGAGACAGAGAGAGAGATGTGAGACAGAGGACCAGAAAGAAAGAGAGAGAGAGATATGAGACAGAGGACCAGAAAGAAAGAGACAGACAGACAGACAGACAGACAGACAGACAGACAGACAGACAGACAGAGAGAGAGAGAGAGAGAGAGAGAGAGAGAGAGAGACAGAGAGAGAGATGTGAGACAGAGGACCAGAAAGAAAGAGAGAGAGAGATATGAGACAGAGGACCAGAAAGAAAGAGACAGACAGACAGACAGACAGACAGACAGACAGAGAGAGAGAGAGAGAGAGAGAGAGAGAGAGAGAGAGAGAGAGAGAGAGAGACGTGACATAAACACGTAGCAGCAGTGAGTCAGTGCTGTGCTTTGAATGTGGAAGCAGAAGTTTGAGGGTGTAAAGCACACTTCAGACAGCTTTACTGTGAAAATAAAGCAGATTAAATGGGTAAATGCAGACACTGATGAACGTGTTATGCTCTCTTTTCGGTTTGTTTTATACTTTTTAATGAATGGCCGAGGGAGAACATCGTATTGAAGTTTGTGTAACACGCTTCACACTGTTGAACCAGCTCCTTAAAATTAAGATTAATGAATTCAGTGTGTTCTTTTTCTCCGACGCTCGGCGATCGGCATTAATCTACACTCATTATGGGATGTACTTTAACAAACGCAGTTCATTTACACACTACACACGTACATGTAGCCACGCATTAGCACAGTCAAATGAATGAATGAATGAATGCTGAGCTTTTCATCCACACACACGATCCCTTTCAAAAAAGTTTGACACCAGCTGCTCTGTAAAGTCACAACTCTCTCTCTCTCTCTCTCTCCGTCTCTCTCTCTCTCTCTCTCTCTCTCTCCCCCCCCCCTTGTTTTTCGTGGCCTGAAGGCAGGCTTTGTTAGGCGGGCCATCGTGAGAGCATCATGTCCTCTAATATAATCAGTCTCAGTGAATTATAAGAGCGCCCTAATGCCATTAGGACCTGGTGACACTCATTTTAGTCCACTTAGGTCCACCGCATGTCTCCGACTTTGGGAAGTTGGACCCGAGAGAGTGACATCTGTCTGAACAGCGTCTCTTCCCGGTGAGACAGGAGAACTACAGCGATGCTCCAACGACGTCTAAAAATCTCACTCCAAATTCTTCAAAGAGGATTTCTTATCTTCACTCCAGGCACTATCTTAAAATACGATAATCTGTCTGAAGGGGACGTTCAAGGAGTTTAAGTGAGTTCAGCTCAATTTTGTCATATTAAATATTTAACTTATTTGTCCAGAATGCAAATCAAAACCTCGGAGAAAGAGACACGTTTGTTGAGACTTTGGTCGAACATCATCCCCACTTTCACGTTAAGTATTTAAGTCACGTGTTCATACCTGCGCTGAACCTTCTCTGGTATCGTACAGTGGTGCTCTTAGCGTGTTGAACGTTCATGGCCCCTCATGCACCTTTGAAGACGCTCCGCATGTGATTCTGTGACTGATGAGAGTGAGCTGCTACACACACACACACACACACACACACACACACACACACACACACTGCATCACTCACTAATCATCTTCAAAGCTCACTTCTGTTGCTGCCAAAAGCAAAAAAGAATACAGTTAAGGCTTATTATTCACACTCTCTCTCTCACACACACACACACACACACACACACACACACACACACACACACACACATTCTAGCTGAGGCATTTAGCAACACAGTGGTCGTAATTAATAATTCACACCATCTCAACCTCTTCGATCAAAATAATATATTGTTTCTAACAGTTCAAAGTGTGTGTGTGTGTGTGTGTGTGTGTGTGTGTGTGTGTGTGTGTGTTTTATTATCACAGAGACCTCGTTAGCCACTTTCTTGGACATGGTCCCCATATTTTTTCTAAAGGAATGAACTTCTGAGGTTTTTTTTTTGCATTTGCAGTCACTTCAAAACAGAACACTTTCAGATCAGGGAGGAATATTTGATGAATATGTCAAAAGAAGAGGGGGGGGGGGCAGTTTTCTTTGAATCAGCGTGCTCATGGTCAAACTCATCTGGGAGCAGCTCTGGTGGATTCATGTTTCAGGACTTGACTCCTCTCATACTCAAATTAAAGGACTTGATGAAAGACGGAGACGATCATCGATGAAGCGTTTTCTATTCTAATGTCGTTCTGAAAATACAATGACTGCATCATCTGTGTATTAATCTCATATTTGTACATAAATAGTGTTAAATCACACTGGGACGGGACGCCGTATGGTCACAGCTGCAACATGCAAGCCATTGGGCACATCCTGGTACTACTCCCATGCACTCACGTGCACACACGTGCACTAAAAGACACGTTCCAATTGACTGGATTAGTAGAAAAACAAAGGTCTAAATGTCCACTTATTGGCTCTGATTTACATGCCTGAGAATAATTGAAAGAGACTTTTATTATAGGAATAATTGCGCCGGGTGTCGAAACGTTCCCGCTACGAGCCGATATAAAAACTAAGCACCCACTCATTTCCCAATTATTCAACCTCTTTATTTGAAGCTTTGCTCTCAGAGGTATGGATTTAAGTGCCTCCAGATCCCTGTGGCTGAATAAAACAGAGTGGATCTGTGTCTCTCAACATGAGCACAATCTGCCACGTTATGTTCCGCATAGAAGAAAACAATAAACAATAAAGGAGCCAGGCATTAAGCCTATTTACAAGAACGTTTACAGAAACATGTGATGAATGAAAACAGCGTTCATAAGTCATTCAAAACTGTGCAACCATACGCACTCACATGTGGAACATAACGTGACAGATTGAACACATTATTGAGACGCTCATACGGGAGAATGATTATAGAGAGAGTGGACGAAGCGCTCTGTATTTAAGACCAAAAAAAATAGAGGATTTCTGTTCATTGAGGCTTTTCTCTATTGGTATCCACATGAAGACGTTTGTTGAGATCATCTTGGAATAATAATAATTTTACGATTAAGTTCGGCGGGACCGTTTGCAGATTCTTCTCTCGCAGCGCAGCACACGGACCAGAGGTGGAGCGAAACCCCGCGACCAGCAGTGACCTCACATATACCGTCGTCTTCCACCGGCCAATTACACGCAACGGAATTTTACTGGGAAACAATGGAGCCAATAAATCAATCGGCTTCTTGTCTTCAAAAGTAAAAACAATAATCCGGTCGGGGCAGTTTATCAGAGGCAGCCAAACAAAGGAGGCCCTGAATAAGAAGCTGTCCGTCTGTCTGTGTCTGTGTGTGTGTGTGTGTGTGTGTGTGTGTGTGTGTGTGTGTGTGTGTGTGTGTGTGTGTGTGTGTGTGTGTCTCTGCTCCGACATGTTCGGAGCGTAGTGAGAACTTGTTAAATCCCTTTTAACAAGCAGGAGTTTGGAGGCTAACCGCAAAACCTGCTGCTCATTTTGACGAAGATGGACTCCACCTGTACGATCTGCTCCGAAGCGTCTGTGAGCCGTTTACTTCTGGAGCAGACTGGACCTCCCTCCAGAGACCTTTCTCAATTAGAAACCAGACGAGTGGACAGAGTGGAGAGGAGATTTCACAGCTGCAATACGATCGTATTGAGAAGATTATGCATTAAAAAAAAACGGGCATTTGAACAGATGATGGTAATTGCCCAGAATCAATTTCCGGAGTATTTATTATGGTTATCTTAGAAGCAGTGGTATCGCTTTTAATGGGTGAAAAAATACAGACCTTTTGCCAGCAGCAACACATTCTGATTCTGCAATCCCTTCATTCTCCGCTGGTTTCTACTTCTGCATCAGTCCCTGAGGGGATCTGCAGATGTTGTGTGTTTGTTATTTGTTCTTAAGTGCATCTGGTCCCTCTGAGACCATGTCCTGCGAGACATCACGAGCACGAAGAGGACAGACGACGAAGGCGGAAGATGGATATAAAGATGGAAATACTGCAAATCAACAGTTTGTGGAATGTGTCTCTACCCACATTATTCTCCTCAAGTTACATCTAAAAATATCCAAACCCAAGGATATCATATATATATATATATATATATATATATATATATATATATATATATATATATATATATATATACTGGTTACATAATTAAACTTCAGAACTTGTGATCTAACGAACTGACTTCACACAGTTAGACAAGCGTTAATGGAACTCAAACAGGTTCTTTGTGAGTGAAGCACTTCAGAGAGAGTGTGATCGATCGGTGACACAGAGGGAACGATGTTCATCTCCACATCCAGTGAGCCGGGCTGGATGTGGGTTTTTACCTCGACTGTAATTTAAATTTAAAGTTTAAACCCGCCGAACACAACACGTCTGCTGTGGGTTTGCTTTACGTGATGGGATATAACCAGGGGCATTGTGTGATTAAAGAGGAAATAAATTGAGGTTAAAACTTGAAAAACTTTGTTTTATTCACACAAGAGACACTTTCAGGCACTTGTAAAGAAGAAGAAGTCTTTACTCTGAGATCCTGTACCGTTTCTCTCACACACACACACACACACACACACACACACACACACACACACACACACACCTACTTTGGCAACATGCTGGTGTTACAATTAAAGTAAATTCTTTCCGTTTGCTCAGAGGAAAGGTTTGTGAACCTGCGCCCCGCCGCGACCGCTCTTAATGGATCTGTACTTAACCTTTGTGTCGACTCGACTGTTTGTTGTTCAGTTCAGACAGGTTCAAGTAACCTGAGGAAACTTAAATGAATAATAAGCGTTACCTCTATTATGCTCGGAGCAGAGGGCCGGTCAAATCTATCTCAGGTTGGGTTTCCTTTAAGAAAAAGATTTCTTTTAGAATTTGAAATGAATGTCTCACTTTGTGTCCTTCTCTTCTTCCAGCATCTCTCAGTCCCACACTGTCCCTCCTCCAGAACCGCTGTTTTTTTGGTCCTCTACTTTATTGCTCTTCAGTCTCCTTTGTCGTCGCCGCTGCCGTCCTGCCGTCTCAGGATCCTCTCCAGACGTTTCGCCCTAATTGGAGGCAATTGCTCATACAAGTCAAAGCCCAACTCGGAGCGCTGCTGTGGCAGACGGAAGAGCAGCAAGTGGTTCCTCAACACCTGGAAATGAGACGAAGGGGAAAAGGTGAGGAGAGCAGCGGAGGTTGTGGTTTCCAGGACACATGCGGGGAAAAATGTGGAGCAGTTCCGCGAATTTGGAAAAGAATGATGCGATTAAAACATGGATATCGACATTTTAGATACGAGGTATTAATCAAATTTAAATATATTTTGCATATCATTCCAAAGCAGTTCAGAGTGCTTTAAAATAAAAACGTGAATTTTGAAGAAAATTCTCGAGTAATAAGGAAGGTCTGTAGTTTGGATTTAAAAGTCTTAGAGCAATGCATGAAAGTCATCTCACAGGAACTACAAAGTGCTCCGGACACATGCAGGAGATGTCCACCTTGTTACCAGATCCCAGGTACTCACAGACTTTAGCTTTAGCACCCACCACCAAAAATATCACTCTTCTGACTGCTCAGCTGGAGGAGGTTTACTGCCATCCAGTGGTTGATGTCTTCAGAGCAGCTGACTTGGTTGGAAATTGTCAGCGGATAGAAGCTGCGCGTCGTCTGCATAATTATGGGAGCTAACGTCATGTTTGCTCATGTATGGAGCCAAGGGGAAGCATGTGTTAAATAGAGAAGGACCCAGGATGGAGCCCTGCGGGACCCCACTCACTAATCTGTGACTGTTGGAGTTGAAGTCCCCGAGTGTTACAATAAAACTTCGATTATGGAGGTACGATACGAACCACCTGAAGCTAAACCTGAACCGTACCAAGAGATAAAAAAAGAATGTGGAGAAAACACCCTCAGAAAGCTACATGGGAGGCGAGGGGAAGAGTTGGTGCAATCAATAAACACCTCGCAGCGTATAAAGACCAGAGGGTGTGAAGGATGAAATAAGCAGTGGAGTACCTCATCGGTCAGGTAGTAGATCTTCCTCAGCATGCTGTGCCGAGCTGCTTCAACCTCCTGGAGAAGAGGACGAGAGGATTAAAGATCAAAAGGCCTTAAGTGTACGTTTCATAAATTCTACACCTGCATGCATGAGCGTTTACAGCAACACTGCTGTACAAAAAAAAATGTCTTTGTGAATGGAGTAAATAAGTTTAAGTGTTCTTCTAGGGCGTTCGCCCCCAGACCAGTTAAATAATTGTGACTTAAATCAATATTTAGGATCGTGAAAGAGCCGAGTGGAATGTGCGAGACCCACTCAGAGGATGTCCCTTTGACAGATAATTAACAGCATGTGAGTTTTGCATAAAATCGGAAGGATTTTGCATCCAATGAGCTCATATTTGGTGCAGGAATCCTCGTTAAAAACACTCGACACTCACGCAAAATCCAACCCTCTATTCAGTGCAGCTAAATGACTACACATGTGGCAGTTTGTTTTACTGTGGCCCGACATTGACAAAAGGCACACAAAGCACAACATTAATAAATAAATCAGAGAAATTCAGAGAGGGCAGGGCAGCAGACTTCCTCGACAGTTGCTCTGTACCTGTGCTGCAGCGTCCTGAGAGAAGATGAAAGCGTTGACGTGAGACAAGGTGACCGCATACAAGACGGGACACCAGCGAGGCTTCAGGGTCCCCGTCACCAAAGAGCGGAAGTAGAGGTAGAGGAGAGGGAGGGAGTCTTCAGGGGGGGAGGTGAACCGCTCGATAGGAATGGAGAGCTTCAAACGACGAGACAGAAAGATGATAAATGAATCATGGAATATTCAGGCACACAACTGATAAATGACTCTAAAAGTAATCTGAACACATGAGAATAAAAGCAGGAACGTCTTCATCGTCACCTGTTCCACAGTGACTCCCAGTGACCTCAGCATTCCCACGTGTTCTCCAAACACAGCCAGCCTCATGGTGGCGCTGTACCTCCGCTGCAAGGGCAAGAGCACCCAGCAGCCAAACAGCCGGTCTCCAAAGGACACGGCTTCGTACTGGGTCAAAAGAGCCGAGTACAGGTCCTGGAAGGAAGCTAGACCGGGAGGAGGGACGTTCAGGTCCAAAGAGTCCAGCCTGGATCGCCTGAAAATGGAAGAGCTTTGGTTTAACGCCGTTCTCTGCGCTCAATTTAGCGTTTGTGCTGCAAGAATAAGGATATCAAAACATGTTGAGACCTGGTCAGCAGTCTGAACAGACCCCAGGTGAGTTTCTGAACAGGTCTCTCCAGGAACAAGTCACTGGAACACAGGAACACACAGGACAGGCGGGCCAGTCTGGCTACAGGAAGGATCACCTACAACATGACAAAGTTTAGAATATTTGGTAATTGGCAAATCAGTAATAAACATATATTTCCGATAAGTCTGCTAAATGAACTTGTTTGTGTACCTTTAGTGCCTCCTCCCTCCAGACCTCCAGCAGCAGCAGCCACTGCAGACAGTGGGTCACCGCCTGCAGAGCCCCCTGTGGGAGGTCTTCCACCTCCAACCCCCCACCGTCGGCCTGCCCCGCCCGCTCATACAGGCCGACGAGCGGCAGGAAAGGCCAATCGGACGGCACGGAGGGACCGGCGAGCTCCGGGAGGAGATGGGAACGGATCCAGGGGCTGTGGCCGAGGAGAGCGTCTCGGGACGTCAGCACGGACGGCTCTAGGTGGGCCAGGTGAGTGAGGAAGCAGCCTCGTATGGACGGCAGCTGGACGCAGGCTTCTCTCAGGAGGGCGCCGACCGTCTGCAGAGAGGGAGAGGTGTGGTGCGTCTCCTCCTGGAGCCTCAGCTCTCCCAGCTCTACAGCCTCAGGGCCTCCGCTGTGGCCCTCTCTGGAAGGCAAACAAACACAAACTGAGCAATACCGTCACAAGGAAGAATGTACGGAAAAGGAGATCAATGTTGATTGTGTTGGTAATCAATTAAGAATGAAAGTGAGTGACGCAGACTTACGATATGAAGTCCTTGTTGAAGATGATGGTGGATAACAGCTCATGTCCCAGGTATTCACTGCCGGGCAACAACCACGGCAGCAGAACCAGCGCCACCTGGTGGTACAGTGAGGCGTGCTTGGCTACTTCTGGCTCAATGGAAACCTGAGAAGAGACAGAAAAGTAGACGAGAGGTGGATTCGGTTGGTAACATAACCTAAAAAAGACACAGCAGAAGACGGCGCTGTCATTTACGGGGCTGTGATCAGAGATGGAGCCTACCAGTCTGTGTGCCAGCCGGAGCAGCAGGTAGAGCAGGTGGTGTTCATGACGGAGCAGCCAGGCTGTGGTGTGAGACAGGGTGGGCATGGCCTGACTGCAACTTCTCAGGTAACCAATCACAGGCTCTGACAGGAGGAGGGCGTTGAACTAGAGAGAGAGATGGGTCGAGATAAAATACAAATACAAAAAAAAAAACCTCTCTAAAGTTCTCCCAAACTCTCCCTATAAATGTACCTTGAGGCTGAGGCCTTTGTGAACGCCTGTGATCGTTTCCAGGAGAAGCCCGAGGGCCGTGAGGAGAGGGAAGGGGGAGCTCGGAGCAACCAGACCCGGCCGGTCCCTCCATCCTGGGCAGGCCAGGCCAGGGAGGCTGGGAGTGGTTTCTGGGCCCGGATGACTAGACCGGACATCACACACCACTGAGCAAGACCTGGTGTAAAAACAAGGAACAATCAAAGACTGTGCTGATAAAAGATCAAGAACAAAACAAAAGGCAACTGCCACCAGTTTTCATTATTTAAACATGACAAGGAACAACAACAAGAACTACAAGGACTACACCGGTCTCACTTTAGGTTCTTAATCAGGCCTTGAACGACATGGTGGGACAGCAGGGGGAGGAGCACCTCGGACGTCAGCCGCTCCAGTTCTTGAAGGGTCTCTACTGGCTTGAACCCGCTCTGAGGAAGAGAGTTCATGGATTCATAGCTCGGTAAAGCACGCAGAGTTCAACCAACGTGAGCTACTTGAGAGATAACGACACACTAGTTGTAGGAAGTATGACTTGATTTGTCCTCTACGCAAAGCAGGAAGCGGTACCTGTCTGGAGAGCTGATGGTAGTAAGCTTCTAGGTAGACCAAGTAAGCTGGAATGAGCACCAGGCTGACGTCTTTCTGAACGGGATCGTCGAGGTTCTTCACGAAGCCCCTCAGATGTCCCAACAAGGACGCCTGCAACCCTGTGACGTGACCCCACGATACCGGAGGAGGAGGCGGGCACTCTTCCCCCTGAGAGCTGCGGTGAAACAGAGAGGGCAACGTGTTCACGGCTGCAACTGACAAGCATCTTCACCGTCGATTACTTTCTTTATTAATCGATGTATATGAAAGAGGACAGTGTTTCCCAAAGCCGAGGTTGACGTCCTCAAATAAGCTTCTGTACCCGACCATGCCGGCCTGTAGCTCCTGGTGGCAACCAGCCGTGTGCGTGACCTGCGTGAGCAGAGAGAGCAGAGCCAGGACCCGCTGGAGCCGCAGAGGCAACAGAGGATCTGAGCGGGCCAGGACCGTGTGAACCGACTGCAAGGTCTTCGCTAAGCCCGGATACAGGTCTCTGTGGAGGCATAACGACATGCACTGTGAGCGCGGAGCGGAGGCGGAGCGCGTCGAGCTACTCCACACTCCCTGGAGAGGATGTTCTGATTGAATGCGTTCACTTGCATGTATAATTTGCAGGCCTGTCCGTAGCCGGCGGCCACGGCCCACAGCCTGTAGGCCTCGGTGGAGATCCGGAGGGCCTCGGTCGGCTCCAGCAGCAGCTCACCGGGCTCAGCGCTGAGCAGACGAGGCAGACGCTCCTTCACTCCAAGAGAGTTTAACTGGGGGAGACAAAGGCCATTCTAATACATCACAAAGCGAGCGAACACTGTTGCTTGCACTGGCCCTAGCAGATTCCATTCTCTGCACTCACCAGTCGGGCACAGGCGTGTCTGCCAGAGGTAGCCAACACTCTCAACAGCTTCACGGCGCTGGCCAGCGGGAGTCCGTAAACGGACTGAGGAATGGAAGAAGACGGCGCCGTCCAGGAAGCGGGAAGGAACTCCGACAACACCGTCTCCATCAAGCGAGGACAGTCGAGCACCTGAGAGTGAAGTGCAATCGAGATGAAAATACAAACAGCAATGAATTGTACGACAAGCATGGCCGACAAAACAGTTGATTAAGTGACTGCTGCTGCTGCTGCTGTTGTTACCTGGGTGGCAGATGAGGAAGAGTGCCTCGCGATGCGAGTCAGGATCTGCAGGACGTCCTGGACCACTCGAGGAGACGGCCGGAACACCTCGAGGATGTAACGCAGCCGGGGGAGCAGCTTCATCTTTAACAGACCCTGAAACACACACACCGCCGAATGGCATACATATATATAAACATATATATATATATATATATATATATATATATATATACATGCATATGACGCGTGTATTTCCAGACCGCAGCATTGGTTAATAACATGTGAAGAAGCCGAGGAAAACGAGTGAAAAGTAAAACACGTTTACCTTGACGACGTCCTGCATGGCCACATCATGATCACTCTTCCTCTCCTCCTTCTCCTTCGCCGTCTCCTTCATACATTCGGGCAGCCCTTCGTCCTCCTCTTCCTCCTCCTCCTCCTGAGCAGACGGCAGCAGAGGGAAGGAGGCAAGGCCGCGAAACCAAGAGAAGGTGCAGTCCAGACACTCCTGAGAGGACAAAGGTGTTCGAACACGAGGGACAAGACATTGGGGTTTGGACACTCTTGTAGGAAAACGGTAACAGAAAACCAAAGTGTATCATCTCTCCTACATGTTACGTCTTTGCTTCTGTGTTTCTGACATATTTTGTGAGAATGTCTGCAGTTCCTAATCAAATTATAGTAGTATTTGCAGATAAAAATGATGTAAAAGACTGCATGTTTCAATGAATCGCCTTACTTCATCGTCTTCACACACAAGGAGGGCTTTCAGTGCATGCACGGCTGCAGACATCACTCCCTCCACACCGTCGTCCAACGCAAAGCGGAGCAGGAAGAGCAGGCCGGCGTCGAGCAGCGTGGACACAGCGCTGCCTTTCAGGACCAACAGGTACTCCCCGCCGCGCGCCTACAGGGGGTCAGAAGATCCGCCGCTTCAGTGACTACAGACCTGCGCACCTCTGCAGCTGCACCGTCGCGTTCGTTTACGTACCTTTGAGAGGACGTTGGCCAGAGTGCCGAGGGCCAGACTCCTCTGCTGGGCGAGCTGACTCCGAGACAGCAGGAACAGCTCCTGCAGGGAGTAACCGGCCCGCTGCAGAGGAATCCTCAATGTTAGGACCCAGAGCCCGGTCTAAAACTCTAACTTTGAGACTAATCTGGTTTTCAGGTGTCATAAAGCAGAGAGTGGAACTTTTACTAAAGAGCAGGTCGTGTTGAAGGCTACAAACGCGCTCATCGATAGTTCGCCGTTACTCCAAGTTCTAATTACAAAATTAGATCCAAGCAAAACACTGCAATCAAATGAACAAGACAGGCCATTAAAAAGGACCGTTCCCGGAGCAATGAGCCACCGTAACGAGGTTTACAATTACAGGCAATGTTCAGAACTTAACTTTGCAGTTAGCCGGTACCGCTGTTGTGCTTTGTGAGCCAAACCCCCGTCATTAAACCCACAATAAAACCATGAAGAAGAGACCTGATGGCGTTATAAACATCTGTTCATTCCAATAAACATTAAGGACACAAAAATACAAATGTAATGATATGAGTAAAATGACTTATTGTCCACTGACCTCGGGCTCCTCTCCGTGGTGGTGCAGGCCTAAATGGGTGGGCAGATCCTCCGTGGGTGGAATCAAACTCCCCGCGAAGTCAAACCGAGCCTGCATGGCCTATCAGTACACAGAACCACAGGACGTGTTGACCCAACGCTGAAAAAACTCAAGCTTTAAGTTGAAATTCATTTAAAAAAAATGGCCTCTGAGAAACATCTCCTGACCTTTTTGGTTCCTCTCCTTCTGGGTGCAGGCAAGTCTCTCATCCACTCCAGCTTCTCTGGCTCCAGCTTGTCCATGTGGACCCATTCCTTGTGAGGCTTCAGCAGCAGGTCCATCTCTGGATTCACACACAGAGACACAGAGACAAGCGAGACTCGTATCTACGTATGATGTAATGTTGTCTGGAGGAGGCAGCACAGATAAAGTGACACCGCTGTAGAGAAGGCAATAAATCATCTTGAAAAAGGTCCTTGAGACCAAAACGACGACTCTTTTTAAATAAATCAATGCTGATTTGATGAGTGGAGTGTGTGTGTGTGTGTGTGTGTGTGTGTGTGTGTGTGTTGCCTTCTACTCATCTAATAAATCATGTTTGGCCAGAATAAACATAATAACAGAAAACACAGCTTGGTTCATAAAATTGATGCCCAAGCTCCGCCTTCATACGACCCGTTATCAACACTTTCACCGGAGCTGGGACGGTTCTGAGAATGTTCTGCAGTAACGTCATTGCAGAGAGTGGCTACTTCTGGCTCAGTCTGGCCTTTCTGCTAATCACACAAAGTGAAGTCGGTGATCAGCATTACGTCGGGGATTTTAGCCTTGCGGCAGAAGCATCGCACATTAACTATACAATTAGGAGAATGGATCCTTGAGAGGAAGGAAGGAAGGGAGAGCAGAGAGAGAGAGAGAGAGAGAGAGAGAGAGAGAGAGAGAGAGAGAGAGAGAGAGAGAGAGAGAGAGAGAGTCTAAGGAGGCAAGAAGTGGTGTGAAATAACAGCATAGTCATCCCCATACTTTATTTATTTATCTGCAGCAGCAGCAGAGACCAGCAACACCTGACCAGGTAGACCTGATGAAAAAAACAAAAGGTTGCTTTTTGAATCCATCTTACCCATCACAGCAGGCGGTGGCGGCGGATCCTCCTCCTCTCTTTCCATCTCTACTTCTCGGGGTTTCTGAAACGGCACAGCGGCACCAGAGGAGGCCGACTGTCTGCTCGCATCTTCGAGAGGAAAGTGGTCCGTGGTGCTGCTGCTGCCGCCGCCTCGGGGTAGTTTGGACGGGACGCTCTGGGCTTTGCGAGATCTAACAAAGTCCACTAGTCTGGGATCTGGGAAGCAGAAATAATCGTGTTATAGACGCAGTGGAACCAACAAAATGTACTTTACTAGTTATTATACAAGCTCGACACATAACATGTCTTCATCTCAATGTGTATTATATGTGAATGAAGCATCATGTGGACGACACGACTGCCTACCAAGCTGAGATAAGAGCTTCTTCTGCTCCTGTAGTATCTCCGACTGAGACATGGCCTGGAGCTTGGCCTGGTTCTCCCGGTGGATCCTTGTGGTTTCTCCTGAGCTATCCGGGCCCCCGAGACCCCGACCAGACAGCAGACCGGGACCTGACACTGCAGTTGGCTCTGGAGAGGGAAGATAAAAGACAAAAAGGGAGACAAAAAGAATGTGAAGAAGAGGGGGGTTCTGTGGAGAAAGATACAGCAAACCAAATCCCAAATATCCACACTGACCCGTGTCCATGCTGGTCTCAGGTGTGTGAGCAGCTTCAGGTGCACAGTGTGAAGGTGTCTTTCCCTCCTTTAGCCTCTGAGCTGCTATCTGACGAGCAAAGATGCTCTTCTTCCCAAAAGCGGAAGACAGTGGCACCTGGTCGCATGGACGAACGAATGTTAAAAGATCAATTAAAGGGTTTGTCATTAAAGGATTTCCACACTGTCAGAATCACGCTCCTTACAGAGAACTGGCATTAACGTCGTCTCACCTGGCTGCTGGTTTGTGATCGGTGCAGCACTTTAGGGAACGCCACGCCTGTAAGCGCTGGTAGAGACACCGGAGTAGAGCTGGTATCTCTCTCCTTCAAACAGAGAGGGACGTTACAGATCCATGATTTATACACTTGGCATTTGCCTTCAACAACAGGCACTTACAACTATTCTGGAGAGAACGGCGGTGACGTGGACGTCGTGTCTGTCCAGCCTCTCCTCAGCGTCCTCGTCCTCGAAAGTAACCCGGCTGGCTTTGAACCGAGACTTCTTCGGAGGGGCCGGCGTCAGAGACGGGAGCTGGTCTGGAAGATCTAGAGGAACCGTAAACAGTTATTTAATAATCTTACATATTAGTATATAAAGAAAAAAAACACAGAATGTCAACTGTTGATGAGACGCATCTCTTGCCTTCTATGGTGACAACATCCCTCTGTCTTCCTTCATCTTCCCTGTTACAGCCCCCCCCTCCTCCTCCTCCTCCTCCTCCTCCAGCCTCGCCTCTCCTCTTGTCAGGTCTGCGGACCACAGTGGCAGCAGGCGGAGCACCAGAAGTCAGAAACTTCTCCTGCTCCCTGAGGAGGTCTGCCTCACAGTCGGATGGCTTGGGACGCCGCAACATCCCTCTAAAAAGGACACAAACACAAGATCACGTTGAATACATTCACACTGTTGGATCTATTTTGTCCATGTACGTCCGTGTACACTTCCACGTGAAGCCAAACAAGTGTTATGGCGCGCGTGACGGTAGTTAAGTTTACATCCGACACGCGCAGTTGACGTTAGCTATCGTTAGCTTGACGTTAGCTTGAAACGTCGAACCGAACTCAGCTGAAGGTGCAATTATCCAACACGAAGCCAAACCGAGTCATCACAACATGGCGGTCTTTGTTGTTCTAAAATATGTCACAACTGCGGTAGCTAACCTTCAGTTAACGCTTCAGCGTTGGGTCCGTGTTACCAGCGTGAATACACAACACCCGGGTGGACCACACGGACGAGTTACAATGTGACACCAAACTCCACCTTCACAATAAAAGCTCGGCCCGAATAAACAGAAAGGAATGCGCAGCGACTTCCTTTTCTCCACATCCCCCTTATTTCTCCCGAATATTAATAGGATATTTAGAGGCTTGGAAGGCACACGCGATGTATCTGAAGTTGTTGGGAAATATGTTAATGTGTCCTTGCTGATTTATCCCGTGTCACGCGCAGGGTTTACCTCCTACCTCAGCTGTATGTCTCGCGGTATCCTCCTCCCTTCTCCGGGACACTGGGCACCGACATCTGGATCATCTGGATCATCTGGATCAACATTGCGCAGTGACGTTTTCTGTTATGTTTGATTTGTATTAGATAATTGAAAGTGGCCATTGACAACAAGCCTCGCTTACTGCATAATGGTCAACCTCTGCTGCCTTTGCTGCGGTGAAATCCCTCAACCCCGCCCCCCTCTGTCCGGCCAGGCGGGACCACCGAGGGATCCCCGCTCCGTGCAGCAGCAGCAGCCCGCTGGCTCCGGCCCAGACGGCGTGGGGCTGAAGGGGACGCACAAAGGGGGAGCAACCCGGGAGAAACGGAGCAAGAAGGAGTGAGTTCATCATCTCTCCCTGACATGCGACAAGTGCAGCATGCTCTCCTCCGATCCGGACTCTGCGGAGGACGCGGCGGCCAGCGCTCCCAATGATGCTGAGGGAGAGGAGCAGCAGCAGGAGGAGGAGGAGGAGGACTCACCAGCTGAGAGTGATGTCCTGGAGGAGGTAGGTGTAGTCATTCATTAGCTTAAATATAAACATTAAAACATATTT
This sequence comes from Cebidichthys violaceus, assembly GCF_023349555.1. NCBI lineage: Eukaryota > Metazoa > Chordata > Actinopteri > Perciformes > Stichaeidae > Cebidichthys > Cebidichthys violaceus. The sequence goes on from NW_027176583.1 coordinate 597,803, forward strand.
TTTTTAAATGGTAGCGGTTCTTATAAATGAATCAGAAAAGTATAACAAATAACAGCAATGACGAACCAAACCATTATTGTTGTGCATTACAAATAAGCCCACTCTTAAGTGCAACTTGCTTACGCTTATGCTTATTATTGCCTTTAAATATACTGTAGATAAATGTAGATATTAAACATATTTGATTTCTGTGATCACTGGAAAAATAAATACTATATTGACATCATCCCTGTGCCATCATAGTGCAAATGCTTCCACCTGCAGCCAGACAGCCTCTCTGCTTGATGACATGTCAGAATAGTCCATTTCACATGGTGGCAGTAGAAATCCATTGATGTGGAAAGACACTCTCACAAACGCATGCATAACATTCCCAAAGAGAGTCGTCAAGCCAGCAAACAAATATTTTTTGCAAAGCCGGACCACGATTTCAAAGTTTTGATGGAGTGTTGTACATGCAACGCGTCTGTGTTTGCTCCACAATGCCCTCTGTCTTTACTGTCACGGAATGATTACTGTGATTCCATCTGGGGGATTGGCTGTGTGCAGCCAGCCGTGCACAGATAGTAAGAGAGCACGAGTTGTCTTACCTCACAGCCATTGTCCATGGAACTGCCAGGTCCTATTTTGTACTGCGGACTAGATTAAAGTACAATTTAGTTACAAGCAACTCGTGTTTTTTCCCACAAGCGTCCTATTTATCTTCAGCCAACAGATGTAGTTTATTAGGGCTTATATTGTTTGGATTGGTATAACCTTAAATTTGACTAAGAAGCACTATTTAAAGTGAGACTCCTGCACATCTAAACTGTATGTATAGCGTGTAATGTCTGCAGTCCAGAGGCCTGGACTACTGAATGCCATCCTCTCTCTCGTACACAAGAATTGCATCCCAGTTTGCGCCATAAATAACTGAGGTGGAACCCGCAAAGTGACATCCCTACCCCTGTGTCAGCGCAGTAATGGATGGGCTGGTTGTCAGCATAAATTGTTTCACTCCATAAAACACCAGAGGTATAGTCTACAAAGAACACAGGATCTCATGGGGACGATTGTCACCACAAAAAGCAAAAATATATCAGAAAGTACCATAAAGACGTGTAGAAGTTATGATAAATGTGACTGACAAGATGGGACCAAAATACTTTTGAACGTGTGAAATTCCCAAAGTAAGAGCTGCACACATCAGACGTGTCCTGGTTTGCTCTTTTTGTGCACAAAGGGTTACACTCCGGCTTCTTTCACTGTTAGTGTTGCTGATGAAATAGCTTGAGGCCATTGTGTCTTTGCTGAATGTAAGCACTTTCTGTTTCTGTTCGTCTGCCCGGAGCTAATCACCCGATACTCAGCATATAAATGTAGACCAGAGGTGTGTGTGTGTGTGCGTGTGCGTGTGTGTGTGTGTGTGTGTGTGTGTGTGTGTGCGTGCGTGCGTGCGTGCGTGTGTGTGTGTACTTAAGCAGTGCTGGGAGAAGGATTCAGATTTTTTTTTCTTGACTAAAAGAATCAAAATCTGAATTTAAAAATACCACATTACATGTAAAATACGTCACAAATTTAAGTGCCACAAATGTTTTAGATTTTTTTACCAACAGTCCAAAACTTAAAGGTATTTCATAAAAAAAAACATTAAACAGGGGAAAGCAGTGAATCCTTACATTTGGACCCAGAAATATTTGGAGTTTTTCCTTGATGAACGAGGTAAATGTTTCATTTATTTTTTCATTTTCTGCAATGGATTTTAATCTCCAATGTTTTTAGGAATGTTGTCTACGTATACACGAGTGCGATTATAAGTGTGATGTTAACGTGACAACTTTACCAGCTAGTACATTAGCCCATGTGCAATATACAGTCAATTCATTTCAGAGGAAGATGTGTGAAGACATCTCAGCTAACATTTATGTACGTTCTCAATATTTACATATGTCTGCTTTGACTCACAGCCTGCCGGGGACACTGGGTGGTGTAATTGAATTCCTGTGAGCTTTCTTGAGTTTGATTTACTTTGTGCTTAGGTATGGGAAAGCTTGGCCGTCCAAAGTGGAGCCACGTTCATTTGCATTTCTACTGCATGTCACTGCCAGCTTTCAGAGCCTCATTGCTCTAAGTACCCTTTTCTCATTACTCTCTCTCTCTCTCTGCAGCAGCGTCCGGTGAAGCAGTCCCTGGGCGCTTGCATCTGCCGGGAGTCCCATTGGCGCTGCCTGCTGCTCTCTCTGCTCATGTACAGCTGCCTGGGCGCGGTGGCCTGGTGTCAGCTGACCCGGGTCACCAAAATCAGCTTCAACTCCGCCCTAACCTCCTCCTTCACGGCCTCCTTCACCTCCTCCCTGCGGGGGGCCTCTGGGATGAGCGTCGGAGGACACTCGATGATCTACCACGACAGCCCCTGCTCTGACGGCTACATCTACATCCCTCTGGCCTTCCTGCTCATCCTCTACGTCTTGTACGTGGTGGAGTGCTGGCACTGCAGAGCCCGGAGCGAGCTGCAGAGCAAAGCGGACGTGGACAGCGTGTATGAGCGCGTGCTGCGGATGAGACAGGCCCAACCCTGCATATGGTGGAAGGCCATCAGCTACCACTTTGTGCGGCGGACTCGGCAAGTCACTCGATACCGCAACGGGGACGCGTACACCACCACGCAGGTGTACCACGAGAGAGTGAACACCCACGTGGCCGAGGGCGAGTTTGACTACAGCCACTGCGGGATGAAAGATGTATCGCGCGACCTCAGAGGCTTGGAGGGACTTCCGGCAACTCGCCTGCGCTTCACCAAATGTTTCAGCTTCACGGAGGCCGGTCCAGAAAACGATTACCTCAACCAGAGAGCCAGGTTCTTCTCTGAAATTGAAGGTTTGGACGACTACATGGAGGCCAGGGAGGGCATGCAGCTGAAGAACGTGGACTTCAGAGAAAACCTGATAGCCTATGTGGACCCAGAGAGGATGCCTTGGTACACTTCCCAGGTCGCCTTCTGGCTGGCAGCTCTGCTGATGTTGTCCTGGCCTCTGAGAGTGCTGACAGAGTACCGCACTGCTTGTGTGCACTACCGCATAGAGAAACTATTTGGGCTAGAGTACAGCGCCTCTCCTCTAGATGAAGACAGGCCTCTGGGGAATAATACTGGTTGCGGTATTCCCAGAGTAGACACGCTGGACAGCACTGAGATGGAGTGGCACATACGCTGTAACCGTCAGGTGATTCCCAGCTACTCAGAGGCCATGCTGATAAACATGAGCACAGCGGACTCCAACTCATTACAAGACACCGAATGCACCTCGTCCTCAAACTGCTTCCTTCTGGACAGCAGCCAGGCCGCTCAGAGCTACGGCGCTCTGCAGAGCCAGGAGGACTGCGAGCAATGCGAGGAGCCGAACGGACGAGGAGACGGAGGAGGCGGGAGGAGGACCATCGCCAGCTCCAGCTGCTCCTCCATCTTCTCCTGCCGGGGAGCGCTGCTGCGCTCGCACCCGTCCTCGGACACGTCCCGGTTCTCTCTCTGCCGCATGTACGGCTCCCATCGCACCGTGTCTCTGTGGAGGAGCCACAGCAGCAACCTGACCGACCCCTGCTGCGCCGACGAGCAGTGCTGCCGGTCCGACTCCAGCCGGCTGGCGCTCAGCGACAGTCCGCCGACTTATAGGGACGCCCGGTTCTTCCCGGTGCTCATCGTGCATCGGTCTGAGGGCCGTGGCGGCGAGGACGGGAGGGACGTGAGGCGGTATTACATACGCAGGGGGTCGTCCTGCGTGGAGACGGATCTGTGAGGGACACAGAGACACTTATTGATGAGTCGAGATAAGATTCAAACCAGGAATGATGGATGATGTTGGTCTGCTCCATAGACAGAATGACATTAATGAAGACGCATGGAGCTCTTTCAGAAAATCCCACTGTAAGTGAAGTACTAGTCACTTCTATTTTTTAACACAGTCACCAACAGGTCAAAGAATCCTCGCGTTGAATTGCACACGTCTATATTATTACAGTTAAATTGTCTCTATGACAACAGACCTGAATCTGAACGCATCACCTCTGCAGGGCCGTCAGCTGCAGCGTGTATAACCACAATAATAACCGGATTAAATGGTGCACACGTGCCACTGAGACATGAAAACTGCATGACATCAGCATCCTACCGTTTTCATCACTCACATTTCTCAAAAATCACAGGATGCAAAACGTCACACTGACCTTACATTGACCTTGTGTGTGTTATAATGTGTGTGAGGATTGTGCCACTTAGAGGTGAGAATAATAAAGAATAAAGAATAAAGTAAAGTTGCATGTCATTACCATACGCTTTTGTCTTTTAGTTGATTTATAGTGAAACCAAAGACATTTTTTTTTCTGTTTTGTTTGTTTTTCCAAAGACTTTTTATTCAACATCACGAGGCTTTTATTGTTGAGGGATATGATGAGAACATGAACTGAATGTCAAAATGTAAGCAATAAAAGCAGTCCTGACGAATTCTTTTTGTAGAGCAGTATTGTGACTTGTACCGTGTCAGATTGAAGGGAATGATGTGGCGTTTTATTCACTCAAATCCGTTGATTAAATCATACGTTGAATCATATCACTGTTGCAAATTTCTATATTTCAAGTTATGGGTCGCAAACAAATGTATACGGTCCCTGTTGTGTGTGTGCTGATGAATAAAAAGAAGAAGAAGAAGAAGAAGAGATAAGTTTGTCCTGTGATCATGTTGATCTGAGGCGACAGATACTCTCAGCTCACTGGTTCCTCAAGTACAACTAGAAGGAAGGAAGCACTGGAATGACTGCACTGACTTCATTCTTTGTGGTACAAATATACCATTTATGCAAGCAAAAGTGTGAATGCAGAATGTTGTTGCCATCTGGGCAAGATAGAAGCAATACTATACTTTCACTATGATAAAAGCAATACTTCAAAAAACACTCCATTACAAGAAAAAGTACAGAAGTACTATCAGACCAAAATAATTCTAGACTGTTATAATACTACACAGTGTATTGCTTCTCGGGATTATTATCACCGATGTATGAATGAGTATGTGTAGCATTGTAATGCATCATGTTTATAAGATGACCGTGTGATTTATTTTGAAAATCTACAAAGTAACACCAGCTGTCAAATACATGCAGCGATATCTCCCTCCTCTTTCTGCTGACCACTAGATGCCGCTATTGCTAAGACATATAATACATCATTATAATATAATAATAATAATAATATATATATATATTATATATGATAATATAATAATACATAGATATACCACATTGATTTATTTAAATTAAAAATGTATATATTTCTAAATAAATAGTAAGTAATCAAGTGCAGCAGCTCATTAATTATTAATAATGAATTATTATTAATACAAGTATTATTATTGTGTTATTCAGAACTGTACAGTGCTTGAATAAATGTACGTTTTATATATTGTTTATTAAAAACGTCCGACTATGGAAGTAGGCTCCGCCCCCCGCTGCTAAACGCGCGCCAGCCAGGGCCCCGAGCGCTTCCATGACGTCACTTCCCACGCGCGCGCGAGCGATGTCTTGCTAACAGCAGCTAACTCGCCGACAACAGAGAACCATCCGGGGCTTTTTACAATGTGTCCAGATACCGTCAAACTCACCGCGGTTGCCCGACTGTAGACTCGGTCTACCGGCTGTGTGTGGTGTCTTCGACGGCCGGTCTGATGCCGCCGCGGCTCGGTGGAGACCAGCTTGTTGACATCCATGACGGGGACGGACGTGTGTGTTGTGCCCGCCGGGGAGCTCCAGGACGCTTTTTCCGCGGAAGTTTCATTTCTTTTTTTTCTTCCCCCTCTGGTATGAATTTAAACCCTTAGTTTAACACTGACTCGGCCTTAAGCCCGGGACCTCAGGAGTTTCTGTTTTTTCTACTCGGTTGTGATGAAGCTGCAGTGCGATGTCGAGGTGGTGAACCGGATGCTTCCCTCGTTTGGGATGAAAAGTCGAGGGAAGGGAACCAGAGCGGTGCTGTCCATCGGGAAGCATGCGGACAAGACGAATCAACGCTGCAACATCTACATGATGATCTGCACCGCGAAGGACAGAGCAGGCTCCAAGTACAAGGTCTGTGCTGCTGCTGCTGCTGCTGTTGTTGTTGATGATTGTTCGTACTGAACTGAATACCAGGGAACTGTATTCATCACTCAAAGAGCATTTCATGGCTGAAGTCTAAAAGGAGTAACCTCATCATCACACAGTTACATAAACAGAGGCTTTTAAAAGTTATAGCAATGGCTGAATTTGACCGTATATGTTTATTTTATTATTCACAAGTCTTCTAAACAAGAGTTGATGCACCTTGTTGATACTGTAACATTTTGACACACAACATGGTACATCCAGCGTACAGGTCAGGCACATGCTTTTTTTCAATAAGTATAGTTCAATAAGACGGTAAATGATCTTCATGTCATATTGTTCGTCAGGTTTCTACAGTAACTTTTTTTAAACAGTATTAAACATTGCATTAGCAACACATTCCAGCAACTTTGCCTGTGTTTCTGGTTTTCAGTTGACTCAAACCCATGCCACTCAATATGTTTACTTTTTATTCCTCTATTACTCATATATAGTATGGTTTTCATGTTCGCAAATGCTGCCTTCAGGTGCTCTTCAGGAGCCTCTGATTTAAAAGCGCCGTAGCTCTGTAGACACCTGCGCGTTGAGGAAAAAGGTTCAAAGGCTTTCAGTGTTCCCGTCCACACTTGCTGGGTCATGTATTTTTCCATTGCTGACATTTTGCCAACTTTCTCCTGCAGCTGAAAGACAACATCGAGAAGTTCTTCACCTGGTTTGTGGAGGAAGGCAAGGCCACCGTGAGACTAAAGGAACCTGCTGTTGACATTTGTTTGAGCAAGGTATGGTCTGAGTACCACAGGGTTTAGAAGTGAGGAGTGTGTGGTTTTTCCTGATGAAGCAACTTCATAGAATGTCACAAGACTCGACCTACTCGTTTATCCACTGAGACGCATTCGGTTGTTTTGACTGCAGCTGATGCCTGAATCCATTAATCCGCCCGTATCTTCATCTACTCCTTTTTTATTCGTAGGCTGATGCCAACAGCTTGAAGAACTTCCTCTCGGCGGCTCGTTTGGCCGACAGAGGAAGCGACGCGAGCAGCCTTCCTCTCTCCACGCTCACTCCCGTTCGCGCCAGAGACGTAGAGCAGCCCAAGAAGAAGCTCTCCATCGTCTCCAAGAAGGACTACCCCCTCACCTCCAGCTTTCCCTACTCTCTGGAGCAGCTGCAGGTCTCCTACTGCAAACTGTCCCGGGTGGACATGCGGATGCTGTCTCTCAAAGGTAGAATGAGTTTAACTTTATGCGATACTTTGTGCAATGCTCCGTAGCTGGATTAAGTTGTTTTTCTTTGTTTTTTGTTTCTGCAGCTCTCCGAAAGCTGGACCTCAGCAACAACCACATCAAGAAGCTCCCTGCCACCATCGGGGACCTCGGCTGCCTCTCTGAGCTCGTCCTCCACAACAACCACCTGGAGGCCTTCAGCGAGGCCCTCTGCCTGTCCACCCTGCAGCGGACCCTGCAGCTCCTGGACCTCAGCCAGAATCGACTGCAGTCCCTCCCCGCTCAGTTCTGCCAGCTCAAGGAACTGGTGAACCTCAAGCTGGACGACAACGAGCTCGTCTGCTTGCCGTTCCACGTGGGCCGACTCTCCAAGCTGAGGTTCCTGTCGGCGGCGCACAACCAGCTAGCCATGTTGCCCTCGGACTTCCGTAAGCTCAGTCTGGAGAACCTGGACCTGTTTGGGAATCCGTTTGTCCAACCGAACCCTCTTGACCACACGATGAACCTCACGTTCCCACTTCCTCTTCAAGAGATGGCTTCCAGAGCCGTGGCCAACCTCAGGTTAGACTTGACCCCGGTATACCGTACTGTATCTTCACTGTGGTGCTCCCAGCAGCCTCCCAACTCTATCCTCTCTGCTTCACCTCGCAGGTTACCGTACGGACCTCACCTCATCCCCGCCCACTTGTGTCGGGACCTCGAAGTAGCCAAGCTGTGCGACTGCGGCCGGGTCTGCATCAGTTTCTACATCGAGACGGCGGTCAGCATGAACCTGCACCAGGTGTCCCACACGGTCGTGCTGGTGGACGACATGGGGGGCACGGACGCTCCGGTGCAGCAGCACTACTGCTCCCTCTCCTGCTACTCCGAGTTCTTGGACAACTCGCTCCAGAGAGGAATCAGATGAGGAGGAACAAACTCTTTTTTTGTTGTTCAAATGAAAGTAGGATATTGACTCTACTAGGCTTTAAAAGTGCTTGAAGCAGCCTGTTTTACACTCGCATTCAGCTTATATTGCACTTCCTTACTTAACTGCTCCACCTGTAACTGAATAGCACAGACTTTACCGGATGATAGCGGGCAGCCACACTGACGCAACATGACAGTTACTCATCGTCCTTCCTGCCTCTTAGAGCAGACTGCAGGCTCCCCTACAATTAGATCCATTGGAGGCTCTTCCTGAACACAGTGCCTCAGGGTCCGTGGGCGTCGGCTAAAGGGAGTTTTTACTGTGCTAATGACCCACAACTTTTTATATTCATGTGAAAAAAAAATGCAATAAAATAAAAGTATTCACATTATTGTCCTAAGTGGTTTATTCAGAGACATTTAAATGATTTATGTGTCATGCATTTGAATGAAGTGACAGGTTTTGAGAATATGAACATTTTATTATTGTTGTATTTAACAACGTAACTTGCATTCAAACCTGCAAGAAAAGCCACTTCACAGACCTCCTCTGCACCCTCAGTCCAGCTCGTACATCAGGGAGTTCTGGAAGATGAACCCAGCAGAGGTGGAGTGGTCACTGATGATCTTTTCGTTTCCATCTTTATCAATTTCCCTTAAGAACACCGGTGGCGGCTCGCTGCCGTGCTCTGCTTTGTGGAGGATTTGCGCCGTTGGCCGGTCGTCTTGGTCGATATTCTCGAGAAATGCAGCGTCTGTTTCCGCCTGCGAAGGAAAAATACAGACGGCTTAGCTGGAGCGCACACGTTCACCTCCTCGTCTATTTATTTAGGATGCATCTCACCTTCTCCTCTTTGATGTCTGAAGTCTTCATCTTGGGCGGTGACTCCGAACAAGAGTTCAGATGGACTTCTCCCTCTTTTTCGTCGCAGCTCAAACGTTCAGCGGGGATTAAAACGAGCTGGTTATCCGTTTCTGGTGTGACCACCAGCCTGCTGTGATCAGGCAGGGAAACACCGACAGCCTCCCGCTGAAAACTTAGACCAGAGTCCTCCTTATCTTCAGGCTGCTGCCTTCTCTGTAAGTTAGAGTTTCCAACCTCTATTTCATGTTCCTGTTTCTGCTCTTTCAATATCTCCTCCACACCTTCTTGGCCTTCTCTATTCTCCTTTTTCCATTTTGCCTCCTCCCCCAAACCAATGTTCTCTTCTTCGCCACTATGTTCTCCTTCCCGTGTTTCCTTCTCACCCACTACTCCTTCATCTACTTCCTCTCCTTGTCCAGGCTCACCCTCTTTTTCAACTTTCTCTCCCCTTGTCTGCTGCTGAAAATCCTCCTCAACAGCTCTTTGCTCCTCTTCACTTTTCTTGCTTTCCCTCTCCTCCTCCTCCTCTTCGTCCACCTCTCGTTTCTCCTCCTCTACCTCATCATCACTGACACTAGTCTGAGCAGACCCTCCGGCTGACTCAAAAGCTTCATCAGAGGAAAGAACAGACAGTGTGACTGTAAGCTGTCCCCTCTGTTTGTTGAACTTGGCCTCTCCTTTGTCTTCATCCACAGGGTAGGCTAAGGGCAGCTCCAGTCTGTAGGCTGGTCTCCGGGACGCCAGCAGCAGCCGTCTCTCTTTCACCTCGAGGCTGGCGTCTGAGGCCGCCTTCAGAAGCGGCACGGAGATGGTGACCACTATCTCTTTGGGCCTGGGGCTTTGGGCAGAGTCCCTGGAGCATCTGAAGTCCTGTAGATCCACAACAGATCGATATTTGACTGTGTAGTTTGGCTTGGTGGGCTCTCTGACTTGCTCCGGCTGAATGCTGTAGCTTGTAGGTTCAGCATCGCTGCTGTTTTGTGTTGCAGGCGACTCTGTGGGCCTCGTTTGCCGGTGCATGGTGGGTCTTCTTTCATCTGGGTATGGGAATGCAAGAGGGTCAGGCTCCTCTGAGGGCTCCTTGGATTTGTATCCAGGTATGGGTTTTCGGATGACACACGGCTGAGGGGCCCCCTTGTATTTAGTGCTCATCTCCCTCACATTGTTTTTATCCAGAGTCACTTTGAAAGCATCCTGGACTCCCTGGATGGCGGTGCTGTCCACCGTGTCCATGAATCTCTTGTTTTTGCTCGCAATGTGGACGGTGTCCGGGTGGAAGATCACGTCATAGATCACGATCTTGTTCCCTTTGGGGTCCGTGTCTTGTCTCCCTGGGTGCAGGCTGTGAGGCAGGGACCAGCACCGTCCTCTGCGGCCGTCCTCAGACACCCCGCATTTACACTCAGGCTTGCCAACCTTTCCACTGGCGCAGATGTTGATGAAACACTTCTGCTTGCCGTTCACACTCGTCCTGAGACACCGAAACGGTTCCGGGTGGATAAACTCAATCGTGTTTCCTCTCTCCTTCTCCAAAAGTTTGATCTCCTCTTCGTACCTTTTCTTATTCTCCGGGTCCGATAATTCGTGTGCGTAACTGCGCAGCATTTCCCCGAATTTCTCGTCTTTAAGCGCCTTCGTCAGTCGGTCAATTTCATCTCCTGTCATGTTAAGTTCTTTCAGCTTATCTCCAACCTCCATGCTGATGACTGCGAGGAGAAATAAGGTCACTGAGGCGGATGAAGTTGGCGGAAACACAACTTTCGTGAGCTTAACGTCCAAGAAATAAGTCCAGAAGTGAGCTAATTAATATTAATAATAATACTAAAAGGTGGTACGAGCTGGCCGGGGTGGAAAAATGCAGAATTTGGCGTCGTTTTAAGTCAATGTCCGTTTGTTTACCTAGTTTTGGACCTCCAGCAAACCGTCCTGGTTGTGTTGATGTAGCCATAGCAACATGAAACTCTTTGGTGCAACAAGGAAACACTTCCGGGTGAAACTGTTTGTTTTGCTTTGCTTAGATCCGACAGATTTGATAAATTAATGAAAATAGTTAACTGAATAAAGATAATCATAAGAAAAATAATGTAATTTAGTTCAAAATAAAAGTTGAATCCAGTAAATGTTCTCGTAAAATGACGTAATTCCGCCGCCAGATGTCGCTGTAGATCACCGCTCGAGTGGCAGAGAGCCAGTGTGCGTAAAGTCGGTCAGTAAGGCAAAAGGGCGGATGTGCAGGAAAGAGAAGCGATTGGTCGCACCCCCAACAGTTCATATTCCTCACTGTCTGATTGGAAGGGCTGTGCTGTTACTGGGTGTAAGACCACTGCTTATGGATGTGTAGGTGAGAGAGAGGATGGGTGGATGGATGGACGGACGGATGGATGGATGGACGGATGGATGAATGGATGGATGCAGCAGCACATTGAACCACTCTGTGGTTCTGCAGCATCTTAACGGGTTTCTTTCTATTGTTTAATTCACACATTTTCCACTTGCATCCTCCTAATTTCTCCAGCTGAAAAACGTCTTCTACGTTAATAATTTATATGACCAAGGATGGTTATGAACAAGCAATCTTCCTCCTTTAATTTGCTAATTTCGCATAAATACATTTACTACATTACAATCTATACATTAAACTATGACTGTACACCATCTACCACAGTGTTATATATGATGTTTTACTCCTACATTCTAACTGCTGCACTGTGTTGTGCCTTTATAATCTATAGTAAGCTTTTACTTACAAATATGTATAAAAAGTAAATGTGTGTGTCGTTGTAGCGCTGTTGGAGGGAACCCGAGAACTAAGAATTGCGTGTGCTTCACAGTAATTGTTGTGCTTATGACATTACTAAGAACTTGTAACCACTAAGCACACAAACAAGACATGCTTTTCCAGATTTTCCTTTATTATGCAAGAGCCCCACAGCCCCACCGCCTCCTCGTCCCCGTGTGACAGTGGGACGGGGTCATGTGATCAGTTAATAAACTTCAGAATCAAGGCAAACAAACCTGTGCTGTCTGCTGACTCATCAACAATCTGGCTCCCAGCAAATGAGCGGGACACAATGCCCCTAGATGGTCTCAGCAAAGAGCTTTTATAACACCGAATTTCATTCAGCCAATCGACCAAAAGAGGGCGGTGGAGGTGGGGTGGGGGGGAGGAGTCACAGTGTGACGCACACAGGATGTGGGCCGGCACCACTGTGGGAAAGATTGCTGACTATTCCGAGATCCCAGAGAAACCAGAAGTTTTTACCGGAATAAGACATCAGAAAAGTCACAAAAAAAGCACAAAGAAATGACTCACTTAATCTGTTTTTTTATTACAAATATGTATTAAATAATATGAAAAGCTAGACAGGGAGATATATAATCAAGGTATAATCATAGTACTGATGGTTAATATTCATATCATGTTTGCATGTTTTCCCAAAAATGACAAATAAATGCATTTCATAGTACAACAAACAATACATTCCTAGACATATATATATATATATATATATATATATATATATATATATATATATATATATATATATCTCAATATCAACACAAACAAAGAAAGAGGGGTGGAAGGTGAAATGTATAAGACAAACTTCATACAAAGGCTTTGGCAAGAGTGCATTGATATTATCAAATATATCAAAGTAAACAAAAGAATCCTTTAAAGACAAATGTACAAATGAGCAGTAGAGGAATAAAAGAGTCCAGTGCATGTTTTTCTGTCATTCCCATGAGTAAAATAGCAGCAGCCGTGTGTGTGTGTGCTTGGCTGATCCCTGTGTCCCTGTGGTATCTCGGGTAGGACAGCGGGCGTCCATTGTCTACTTTGAGCCGGCAGGTACCAGCATGCTTAGCGTGGCCAGGCCGGGTTTCGGGGGAGGCGCTTTGCCGGCGGCCATTTTGTTCAGGGTGCGGATGTCGGCCTGCCAGGAGGGCATTTTCTTCGTGGTCATGTGGCGGCGGGCGTGCTTGGTGAGGTGATCGCTGCGCATGAATCGCCGGTCACACACGGGACACACAAATTTTTTCTCGCCCGTGTGCGTCCGCCGGTGACGGGAGAGCTCGTCGGAGCGGGCGAACCGCTTTTCACAGCCGTCCCAGCTGCAGCTGAACGGCTTCTCACCTAAGGGAGGGAAACATGGAGGGGAGAGAGAGCAGGGAGTCAGATTGCAGTCATAAGAGATTAACGATGAGCTCACTTTCTGTTCATCGACAACAACAACAACGCCAAGAAAGGAATGTTTTACAAACAGGATGCAACACTCATCCGTGGTCCCAATTCTTTTCCACATCCTCACGAGCATCAACCAAACCAAACACACGTGTGTGTGTGTGTGTGTGTGTGTGTGTGTGTGTGTGTGTGTGTGTGCGTGCCGTGAACCCTCACCTGTGTGTGTTCTCAGGTGAGCCTTGAGGTGTGAGCTCTTAAAATACGTCTTCCTGCAGCCCGGGAAGGTGCAGACGTAGTTTCTCCTGCGGGAAAAGTCCATCTTTGTTGCCGTTATACCGCAGCTGGGCCCCGCTGGCACGTACACAGGGGCCGGGGCCAGAGGTAGCAGCTTGGTGTTGCCCAGAGTCATGACCGTCTGAGAGCAGTGAGGGGCCTGAGAGATAGAGGACTGAGGGAGAACCAGCATCACCGTGCCCTGGGGCATCGCCGAGCCCACGATGAGGGACTGCTGGACGGGGGAGGCGTTAGCCGAGGCGGGCTGGGGGAGGATGGGCGTGGCGGCGGTTCGAATCCCAGTATTGGATGTCTGAACCGCACCGGGGATGAAGGCGGAGATTATACCTGATTGGCTGCTGACGGGGAACATCTGGCAGATGATTTGAGGGCTGGGGACTGAGGGAGGGGACAGGGCGGCGGGAGTCGGTGGGCTGCTTTGCAGTCGCATGTTGACAGGAGTGGGGGTGGAGACACTGTTCAAACAGGGTTTAGAGGGACTGGCGTGCAGCTCTGTTCTTGAGGCGAATAATGCGGGTGTGAGAGGAGTAGATGGAGGCGTGGTTATCTCAGTCTTTGTAATACGCTGCTGCTGCTGCTGCTGCTGCTGCTGCTGCAGGCAGACCGCTGCAGCCGTTACCGTGTCTCCGGTTTTCTTTGGATCGGGGGCCACTGGAATGCGGTGTTGGCAGTGGGTGCCGTCTGCGGTGTGGCGGATGACGCTGGTCGCCATGGCTCTGCAGGGCCGTGGCAGAGGAGGGAGGGAGGCCGTCTTTTCGGCAGCGGGTGCCGGGACAGGTTGATGGAGCCCGGACACGGCCGGGCCAGAGCTCGACTGGAGCGCCTCAACGAAGCTGGGGCTGTGAGGGGGAGTCATACACTGGAAAAGAGAAGGGAGGGGAGAGCATTAGAGGGGGTTAACCGGTGTACCCTGATGACGTGGTCATAAGATGTACAGGTGGGACGTGTTTGCAGAGACAAGTACAGCAGGTACACACAAGACTAATGATCAATCAGAGTTATAAAGAGCTATAAACTGTGATTTTTATGACAGAGAGGAGACACTCCTCACAGGATCAGGACGTGTCCTGCTGCAGCACCTCTCACCTGCCCGAGTCTCACATAATAAACCAGGATCCCACACTTATCTCTCCACATTCACATCAAGGGAACCTGGTCAGTGTCTGCTGTTATTAAGAGGCTACTAACCTACGTATTATTATATATATAGTTTGACACCCGTACAGCATGAGAAGCCACTCACCAGGGAGGAGAGGGACACAAAGTCCTTCGGGGGCTCTGGAAGTTCCGACGGCATGAGGGAGTCACAGGAGTCCGAAGCTGGGGTGAGGGGCCTGGGCTTGCAGGGGTTTGGCCGGCTGCTGAGGAAGTGGCCCCGGCCCCAGGAGCTCATGCACACCAGCGCTTCGGCGGCCTCCAGGTCAGTGTACTCCAGGCCACAGGTTCCACCGGGGACAGACTGTTCGCTGTCGTGCCTCCTTCTCTTTGCGTAGGACCCGCAAGGATCCATATACTCAGTCTGAAAAAAGGAAACGATAAATAAGCTTCAGACAAAAAGGAAGCAAAATGAAAGTACTGGTGCCTCCTTATTGGGTTATCGGGGGTAATTTGCTTTGTCGATTCAAACTTTGACCGAGATGTGACCGCGGCACAAATGCAAACAAAAAGGTAAGGTCTGCTCTGTCACTGTTCCCCAATCTAAAGTTCCCATTCAAGCTGCACGATGCTGCCAATAAGAGAGAGAGGGGGGGGGGGGGGGGGCTACACCCCAGCCCAGCATGCACCGCCTCTGGCTCGCAGCCAGGACGCCTCCCATCGCCAAATATAGACCAAACAGTGACGTGCTGCCGAGATGAGCGACGTGAAATCCCCATGAAGCGGGTTCGCATCAGGAAGTAACCTCTGTTAATTACGTTATAACTTTAATACACACTTTCTTTCTTTTTTTTTACGGCGAACAAAGCACATTACCGATCCTCCACGAGACACGCAACCCGATTTGATCATTTGTCATCAATGACATCGCTACTTGTTTAAGTTAAATTAAGAGATGGCCATGAATACGTGGAGGTAATTAGCTACCTAAAGAATGTACATTATTACACAGGGTGCAGATTTTGGTTGATTTGGCTCCGCTGCGCCGCTGACTTGACTGATATCAATGAGATTTGTTTAACGTTAAATATGTTGAATTAGCTTACGACACAGCGTTAGTACTGACATATAACAATCTGTAAACAGGTGAGTAGTTTGCTGGACGGCAAAAAAAAATAATGTCGCGCCCAAATTGAAGTAACGTAAACAGCTTTCAAAAAAATGTAAAAAAGAAAATCTCACCTCGTTTGAGTCCATTTCTGTAAATTTTCGCGATGGCATTGAGGAATACAAAATGTCTAAATGTCACTTTGCGGTTGTCAGAGCCCGAACAGAACAAAGAGACGGCGGTTGCCAGAGCTGCTGCCTGTACCGGGGTAGGGTTGAGGTCGCGTTTTTCTCTGACTGACTCCCTTTTCTCTCAGCTGTGTGTGTAAAACACTGGGGGGGGAGGTGGGAGGGTGGGGGAGAGAAAGAAGAAGAAGAAAAAAAAGGAAAACAAAACTCACAACACCGCACCGGCGGGGTGGCAACACTGAGCCAATCACAATTGAGTGTGTGCGGAGCCTCGGCCAATGGGAGGGCGGGGAGCGCGTGAACAGTGCGTGCTCGCAGCACGGTTGGAGGAAATAGGGTGCGTGGCCGTTGGTGGGCGTGTCCGCGAGAGTCAGCAGTGTCAGGGTAAACCCGATGAACTGCCATCCGCTAACTGGGCGAAAGGTCGATCCAGTCTATGCTGCGTTCAGGGGCTGTAGGAATAACATCGTACAAATCACCCAGGAAGGAAAAAATGTTTCGTTAACGGAGATAATCGCTGAGCATAAAGTGTTATTGATATGTTTTGATAGAGAGGAATTGCAAATATAGCTTAAGTGCCAGGACTACAAGGCAGCTAAGTAAAAAATAATCGACACAGAATCTCTTTTTTCTATATTAATAAGGCTACGTTGACTATAACACTTTATAAACACAGGATTATGTTTTTAGAGTATAATAAATTGATATATTCCGCTTGACTTGATTGCATTTAATTTCTACTTGCCAGGGGAAAAATGCCAAGCTCTACTGTCCACTTGAAAGCGAGGAGCGCAAGGCGAAAGTTATTTGTCCCACGTTTCCCACAATACCTGAATGCAACACCAGTGTCCCGTTGAAGCTGAGTTTCTGTCTTGTTTTTCTGAGCTGTTTGTGCAGCTTTCTCACAGGAAAAGCAGATAAACAAGTGCTTGAATGAACACATTGCACAAACCACATACTCAATAAGATTTATAGTGAGTTAAATTATTTCTTGTATCCATGTTATCACTGTAGCCCATGACCATGTCACCGGTGTAATAATGTATCACTGTCAGTATGAAAAACTACGTTTCAATGTGATTTTGCAGCAAATCAGGTCAGCCAGGACAGACCACCAATTATAAATAATACAAATTATCAAATATATAGCTTATATACCCTATTCTTGGCATGATTTCGCGTGATTTTCACACTTGTTTTGTCTGTGGGTGTCGCCACTCTTTAAGGCATTCTGGGGTGGAGCCAACCTCAGTGACCCATTATATAAGTGTGCACTATATTAGAGTTTTGATTTATATTATTACTGTTACATTTGCAGACAAATTCACTCTCATGGGAATTCAAGTGCACAGATGCACTCCACTAAGAAAAGGGATATTGTGCTTCGTTCTCCTGTTACTAAACATATTCTTTAAACTTTATGTAAAGGTAATGCATGTTGGGCTGTTTTTCCTGTGGCCTATTGTCTGACAATTTTCGATGAGATCATTCCCACGAGCACATGTCAAACTCAAATTGGCCTTGACCTACATGTGCTGTTATATCACCAACTGCAATTAGGCAAAGAGAAAAGTCCTAATGCATTTCTGGAAGCCCTGATTTGTCATTTTTCTACGAGCATCAGACTCATGATATTTCATATTCCGTCTCTGATATTCCCTGCTTCTATATATAAACAAAACTCCTATGACCTCACGGTCACACCTGGCATGAAATTGGTAATTTGGTGTTTTGTTTGCCGCAGAAGGTAGGAAAAGCAGGTGTGTTAGCCCGGCCCTGGCAGCGCCTGGGCTGCTAGCGGAGGCCGTGTGCCTCAGTATGACTCACACAAGCATGACCTCAGGGAGCAGCGAGGGCTTGGCACCGTTTGCAGGCGCATGGCTGCAGTGCCAAGCAGTTAGCGAGAAGAGAGCGGGTGAGGGAGGAGTTACGAGGAAAGGAAAAAAAACGCGTTAGCGTGCCGGCATGACAGGCAGCGCGGGGCCTAAGCACGGCAGCCTGTTTGTGATATAAGTGGGGCAGGCCGCTTCAACTCAGTTATGGAATCTGGAGGAAAGGTTACGCTGGCCCTATCTGGGCCTCCACATGCACACCTCCCCTGTCCGGCCGACTCCCCCAACTCAGGAACTCCCAGAGCGGACTCAAACAGGGGGGAAGGTGCCCCAGCAGGATTTAATATATCACCCAAAGCCCCTGAGCTCTGACAGGCAGCCATAGAACGTCAATCAACACAAAACATACTAATGTTATGAGTTCATATTAGTTAAAAAGAATATCCTGAGTTCATACATTTAGATTTACATTGTTTTACATTCGTGTAAGAGCACACACTTAAGTCTCAGTCAATTTTGACCAAACTCACACTGAGGGCTGAAAATGCATTACATGTTGATAACATGTTTAAAGAGAGCTGTCGACGTGGTAATACCTCAACTAGATCACAGAAGAGCCACACAACTCACTTGATTATTCCCTTTTTAGTTTTATTTTCATGATTTTATACGTTTATTGGGACAGGAAACAGTTGTGAAATCTCTGGTCAATGGGTTCACATGTTTGTCGCGACGGAATCAAGAGTCAAACTGAATTCTTCAGATTATTGTTGACGATAATCTGCTGTCACTTGGCTCTTATGCCTCTGAAATACATTTTGTTCATGATAACTTCACAAGATGTAGTGATGGTATCTTATTCACAGAAGATAATGGCAATGTTGTCCAAATACCCAGTTGTCAAGCTCCGCCCACACCACCGCTACAAGCTGGCATCTCGGTGAAAGGGCACAGCAAGCAACAAGTTCCCAGGTAGTGTAGACAACCTCTAGAGTAAGGATCCTTCATCCGTCCTTCCTTCCTTCCTTCCTTCCACTCCTCTTTTTGTAGCCTTCTTTGATTGCTTTTTTTAAATTTCAGATTAATGCAAAAACGGCTTTCGGCTTTGTGTTTAAGTGTGAAAAACAAAACCACATTTCAATAGCATGGCAACAAAACATTCGGATAATGCTGCAAACGCTATGTGGGAAGGTCAAAAGGTCGAGTGGTCTTAATCAATCAGGAGGAGGTTAAGGCTTTAAACCAGGGTGAACAGATGATAGTCATTTTATTTTTGCAGAGAGCGATGCCTCGTATACCGACGTGGTTTATAGCCTCGGATTCTTAAACGTCAACAATCTTTGGTTTCTGTCAAATCAGATCAGATGATCAGTCATTGCTGGAACGGAGCCAACGCAGAGATTTTTTTTGGACAACATTTTTTGTGTGCAGGTTGCCTGACAACGAACCACAGACGGCCTGTTGCTGGAGCCATCTCTTACAGTCAACACTCCACTGAGGGACGCTTTGTGTGCCGCGCGCAACACTCGTGAGCCCCACCCTCTCCTCTGCTACACGTTTGAATGGGGAGACAACAGGGATTCCTCTACAAGCAGCAGGCTCCTGATTGGTCGGAATGGGATTCTCATCTGTTGCTATGAGACGCTGGCTGCGGTGGAGTCGTCCTTTTTCGGTTAGGAAAGGTTCCTAGCTGAGCGATAGGAGGCGTTTGAATTCTCTAAATGCAAAGGAAAGGTGCTTCAATGCTTCCTTCATTAGCTCATTTAGCCCTGCATGCTGGTTCAGTTTGGGCTTTTTGTCGTCCTTCTTGGTTGTAGTTTTCACCATGATAGACTTATACATCAGTGGTGAGGAGCAGGAGGCTGAAATGCATTTTGATGAATACATTTCATCAAAATGAAAAGTCTGAGTCAGGACGACATTATTTTATTGGCCTTAAGTGAGCCGACGCAAAGTGACACAAAGTGTTCTTCTTGTTTTTGGAAACATTGGAACAAATGTCTGTATGTTTTTTAACCACGAGTGACTTTTGAACTGTAATGATTATACCTGCTATATCTTGGTGTCCTCATATTGTATTGTACTTATTGATTTTGCTTGTCTGGCTGCAGGGGGAATATGTTATTCTGCTGCTATGGCTCTCCATACGATGCTCTATTAAAAACGTACATACTGTTGTATTCATCATCTCCGTTCAGAGACCCAAAGTAGTGTATTGAACCCTGGTCCATTTCAAGTCTGCAAATGACTCAGGTCACATTTTATTGAATGCTTTTAATGTTCATGCATACCTATAATTCACTGCTTTTGTGCAGCGATGGAGATTGGAGACCGATTGAGCTCTTTTCAGTGTTAACAAAAGATCACAACGTGCGTCGTGAAGCTCATTTAGTTGCATTGGACTGTGTTACTTAGACCCAACCTCGCTAGCACAAAGGGAAGCATAAAACATAAAACCAGTTATTGGTCAAATAAAGTCATTTTTTTGTGCCGTTTAAATCAAGCTGAGCCACAAAATGAGAAATGCAAACATTCACCAATCTGTTTTCTTAGAATCAGAGATTAATATTTATACCAGCAGAGGATTACACAACCAAAATGAAAATATGTTTTTAAAGTTTTATTAAAATTGAAGAACCGGAAGACTCTGTGGAAACACAACGAATAGGGGACCATACTGACGGACCGCTCCAAAGACTTGGTTAGAGTTTTCCCTCACTGCTGAAAAAACCCTGGAAACGGCGGACTTCTTTGGGTGTGGGCTGAGGAGGGCGGTCAGACGGATCTTCACGTTCTTCACTACAGCGTCCTCAAAAGATGCATTGTTTGACGCCGTTGCACATCTCAGCAGGTTTTCCCGAGAGCCGAACTCCTTTTCCAGGTCTTTGATGACGGCCTTGTTGACTTTACTTACGGCGTCGGCGACTTTCGCGGCGGCGGCGGCGGACGTCGGCACGCCGAACTCCTTCCGCAGCTTGTCCGACACGCTTCTGACGAAGTCGTCGACGTCTGCGACCGGCGCTCTGCGTTTGGTTTTGCGAGAGGATTTCTTCAACAGAGTAGTGACGAGGCTGTCGACCAAACTCTCCGGGAAGAGCTTCTCTTTTGGATTTGAAGATTCATCCGTTTTGTGACGCGGAACATCAACACGCACTTGGCACTTGGAATTCAACACGCCACCGTCAAGGTCATGGCAGGTGGCCTCATCACCAGCGGATGGTGCAAGACCTAAACAAGAGGACGCTGTAGTCTTACCGTGGACGTCTTGAGGGGGCTCCTGCTCGGGGGAGGTGGGCGGGGTCAGCATTGCTGCGATTAAGTCTTGGATTTCGGTGAGTGCACCAGAAACCTCGTCTCTGTGACTTGCTCTTTCTGAAGGCTCTTTCTCAAACCAGAGCAGCACCTGCTGCAAGAACTTTCCCACCGTGTCCTCCGTCGTGGCATACAGAACTTCAGGCGAAAAGGCGGACTTAGTGGCATCCACCTCCCTCCTGACCTCAGAGATGACACAGTCAGAGAGATATTTACCGGTTTGAATCGTGGGAATCCGATACGCCGGGCCCGCCATCAGATGGTCGTACATTTTAGCCGTCAGCTTCTTTGAGAACTTCTCGATGTCGTCACTGGACGTCATGAGTTCCAGTGATTTACGAACGTTTGCTGCAGGTTTCCCCGACGGGTTTAAGTCATTAAACAAGCGGTCGACATCTTCTTTGAAGGTCTCAAAATCGACTCGAGAAGACGGCTGCTTTCTCACAATGCTCAGACGGCTTGCTTCACATTTGGGGCTGGGAGTATCTGGAACAGCTCCTAGGAGAATGAAGTCACCAGCTCCATCTTGTGCGATTCTTTGCCGTTTCAGACTCACGAGGAAGTTTGTGTCTTTTGTCGTTTGTTCGCTCTTCAGCTCTGGCAGGATTCTTTCAAAACGATTTTGAACGAACTTGAAAAAGTTGCGTTTTCGAACGTTGATATCTTCTGAGTGTGCGTCCCCTGAAGCCAAAAACGTGCTCACCTCCTCCAGTATTAACCACGTGTTAAAGTGAGGCGTCGGCGTGCCACATTGCTCCCTGCCGTGCAGGTCAGTGATTATGCCGTTGACAATTTCAAACGCTGCAAAGTGAGCATCCAGAGATATGCTGAGGGGCAGGAGAGCATTTCCAGTCTTTTGTTGGCTGTCTGGTGTCTCACCGGACCATTTCATGAGGACCTCACCCACGGCTTTAGTCGCTAATGGAACACAGATCAACGATTTTACGCTCTGAGATGATTCACATTCCTCAGGTTCTTCTGTTTCCAGGGTTCGTGGTGAAACAATCTCAGAATGTGTTTTGTGCCAACACAGTGTCAGCTTACGTAAATGTCTTTTCAGAATTTGTTCAGCATGACACACCATGTGATGAAGACAAGTTGTGTTGGACATGGTGCCATTGACAAAAATGGCTGGCCGTGTGGGCCAAACAGAGCTGTCGATGGCCACGGATGCGACCGATTGTACCTTCTTTGCAACTTCGCTGTTGATCAGCGCTGCCAGTTGTTCAGCACTCTTACATTTCTCTTCTGGTACACGAAGAGCTGCAGCGAAGCTACCAGTGAGGGAGTCTCCCATACCAGTGGTGAGGTTCTCCAAAGCTGCGGTTACTTTAGCCTCAAATGCACTTTTGTCCTTCTTTAGCATTGGCAGGAGATCTCTCAGGATGACTGTGGAGATTGTCTGTACGAATCCAGTACACATATCAACCAGTTTAGCTTGTGTGTCTGAGTCCCAGATCTCTGCAGCTATCATGTTCCACTGTACCACAGATGTTGACCGGAAGAATCGTTTCACTATGGGCAGAATCACGTCTTTTGGGATAGTGCACGTGTCCATCTTTGCTCCTGTTTGGTCCATTTGTGGAGAAATCATCTTTCACAAGGCTGCTTTGCTCGGGTGTGTAAATGGTTCAGGTCTGTTTAGATAATCAACTGGGTGTGAAAACTAAACGCTGATTTCAAAAACAAACTGACTTATCATTGAGCTCTTTGAGAATACAAATGAAAACAAATGAGGAATGCGTCATTCCAACGCGTGCACGCGCCCGCCCGCACGCGCGAGCTCGCTGGAACGCGCCCGCACACCCACACACACGCCCTCTGGAAAAATGTGAACACCAGTGACGTGCGGCGAGGTACTGACGCTACATAAGTCAGATTTACAAATATATGAACCCAGTAGAGGAGCTTCAATCACCATTCAACTGGCAGCTTGCACATTGACTACTGGTTGTTTTTCATATTTCATATCAGCATTCTTTACACACACACATATAGATAAGGTACGTTTCAGAAGCGGAGCGCTCGCGGGCGTCACCCGCTATAATCTGCGTAACAACCCCGGATGTATAAAGAGAACAACAAACACATAAAAGGTTACTTTACCTGTCCGACGATGAACTGCTGTTGATTTGGTCACATTTCACTGTTTTTTGAGACATTTTTAAGCTTAGATATTGAATCTTACATTTTCGCGGTCAAAGCAATATATAAGAAGAAGAAGAAGAAGAGAAGTGTAGAAGAAGAGCAACGACAGAACAAGCATAAACTCGACCCGTGGGCTCTCGCTCGCCCCCTTCAGTGAGTCAGAGGTACTGTTTGCCTCTCTGTGCTTTTTCACTGCGGTTTATTAATGTCAGATCAGCAACTCTAAATATGTTCTACACACACTTGAAATACATTATTCTATGTAAAGAAAGGACATATAATAAAAGAGTGTACAGATATCACAGTGGTGACAAACAATGAGAAAGAAAAAGACTCAACAGTTAGTGAGGATTCACAGTGTGAGGTGAGGAACAGCTGGTCACTGCCTCACCTCACTGTCTCCTCTGTTTGAACAGGACATGAGATCATTCAGAGATTTTTATTATAAAAATGCTTGAAATGATTGGAATCATACAGACATTACATTTATAGCACGTCCCTGGGAGAGACAGATGCTGTCACGACATCTGGCGTAAAACCCATAATCAAATAAACGCAACATAAAGTCAGATCTCTAAAAAATAACTCTGAACTGTATACATTTGAGGTTTTCCTGGTGTGCCACATACAACACCCTACGTACATTTTGACTTTTCTATTCAGATGGAAAGGAGCATTAATGGCTTGGACAGGTTTGGTGTTTGAATAAAGGGACACTTCTCATTCACTGAGACGAAGGAGCGTTTATTTTAGAGATAGCTCACGCATTGTGCACACACACACACACACACACACACACACACACACACACACACAAACACACAACCATTGCTGCTGTGCACACACACGGAGCACTTTAATACTTGACTCATGTGTACTCGATGTACTGCTGCAAATGGACTTCATAAGTATCAACTGCACTGTCATTGTGTGTGTGTGTGTGTGTGTGTGTGTGTGTGTGTGTGTGTGTGTGTGTGTGTGTGTGTGTGTGTGTGTGTGTGTGTACGATAAAAGAAGACCCTGATAGGAAAATGAAGTTTGGATGAATTCAGTGACTGTAGGTGTGCTTGACTGCAGAAGGTGGTCTCCGCTCCACAATATATTCAGGTAGCTTCTCATATTATTAGCAGTGTTACAAACACTGGGAGAACAGTAGCAGGTCATGGTTTATCTGTGTGGGTGCAGTAGGTGTGTGTGTATATTTTACAGATTGAAATGATCATATTTTCAGTAGGCAAAATAAAAAATACACTTCCTGTTATGTCACCACATTGGCGAGTGAATAACTTCACAGCAGAAGGGATTTTTTTACTTTGGAGAGGAAATATATGAATCATACAAAGACTTGGAACAAACTGACTCAATCGGTGAGGACAATGCAGTTTTTAAAAATACATACAGAGATGTTTGATGGAGACGGTTTGAAGACGTTACCATATTTATCGTGACTCCGGTCTGATACCAGATACGGTACGAGACAAATCGGTGTCAACTTGAGAAGCATTGCGGTGTTGAAGGAGGAATTTGTTTAGTTTTCTCAAAGTGCCAAACTAGAGCTTGCGGCTTGAGCTGCACTTGGAATGTTTGAACAGCATCAAAGTAGGTCACTTGTGGTCTGGTCGGCCTCGGGTACACGGTATCATCAGAGTGTGCAATTTAAGAGGGCAGAACCCAAAACGGTTCTGAACTTAACCTCGGAAAAGTCAGTTCACCATGTGAGAGAAGTTGCAATGAAACTGCATATCACGCAACACCATGAAGACTACAGACAGTCTTATGACATATGTGACTACAAAAATAGAGGACATTGGATGTGACATGAGGAACGACATTTAAATATTACAAACAATTGAAAATGGCCAGTTGGTTGAAATATAACCAAATATACCTCACCTGCACACCCGAGCCTCATGGCAATCCATTCAATAGATGATCAGATCTATCAGATTGACATCGCCAGTAATGTGACTAATACGCAGGAATTTGCGGCAAGGCTTCCGACAGAGCAGCTTCTCTGCACCAGCCTGTCGTGTCCGTTTCCTGTGCAAACAGTATATACTTGATTAAGGTCGATGCTCAGACATCTGTTCCCGTGGACGCACACAGAAAACACTGGCTGCAGCTCAACACAGACAGATCTACTGTAACTTATTTAAAACCATGTCCCATTCATAGAGTGCAGGTCTGTTGTAAAATGGACCGTTTGAGTTGTGTGTGGGCTGTGTTTGAAAAGGAATGAGAATATGTGAAACAGTGCGAGAGATCACGAGGAAGGAAAGGTCTCGACCAGAACAGAAGCTGCTGGAGAACTTTTATTGGTCACTTTGTGCATCAAATCCTTTACAAAAAACACAAAAATAACTTTTTATCCCTTGACATGTAAGGTTAGAATAACTTCATATAAAAAGGAGAAAACAAGCATTATATTAATAGGAATAATAGACATTTGGATATATATAGTAAATAAAAAAAAAAACAATGACCCACATCCATCTCTTAATAAATATATACACACAAGTACTGAAATACAAAAGGAGGGATCGGATGGATCCATTTTTTTTTCAGTGGATATATACACAACAATATTTCCTTAAAAAACAATCAGTTTTATCAGATAATATGTATTATATACCATAGTTATGGCAATAGAGGAGATGTTATTTTTCCGAATGTGTCTGAACCTAAATGTCATATTGCACTCCCAGAACAGCCTGACTGTACTAGACATTCATTGACCTGCTTCATCGACAGTCAGAACACGACTCTACAGGGGAAGATATATGTATATTTAATGACTATTTAATACTTACAAAGAGGCCATTTATATATTGATCTGACAAAAAAAAAAAACATATTTTAAGTCATTTCATTCACAAACAACATGGATCCTACGCTAAAAAAAAGTACAACAAACATTTACATTATTCTACCCTAATCGCATATAATGGTTGGAGAGTTTTGCACACTAAATACTGTTGTTTAGTATTAATACACTGAAGCACTGGGGCTCCGTCAACAATTTGCCGTCTTCATTTTGGGCACAGAATCCCCAACTTTACAGATGGTAAGCATCAGTGCTATGGCTTTAGGAAGCAAAAGACGAGCCGTTGTCCCCTTATAAAAAGAAACGCTGCTGCTTGCATAGCATGAGGTATAGCAGCACCGCAAATGCTCTGCACACAACAATTTACAAAAGTAGGCGTTATTATCTGAGGTGCAGCTTACTGGAAACAAAATAAAGATGTCGCAGCGATAAAACCTGTCCTCACTTGTTGATTCGTATGCACAAAAAAAAAAGGTTTTAAAATGAATCAAAATGTAATCTAATCAACATTGTGATCTATTAAGAGCTATGGCTTTTTGTTTAAATACCTCTTGTGGGACTTTTAGAATTTGTTTGACGTTTTTATACAGCATGAAGACAACATGATTTAAGTTTGAAATCAAGTCCGTAATCGCTGCATAGCTAGACGCGTAAACCACTACTCCTGACGGCTTCGTTTCATCCCTCTGGTCTGGGTGATGTCACCTCCTCCCATCCAATCAGATCTCAGTGAGGGTGAGCTTGTACATGCCGCCCATCTCCTCCATGGTGATCTGGAACGTGTCTTCGTTGGAGTAGTGCTTGATGATGTTGTCGTCCATGTGCACTAGGATCCTATTATACATCAGACATGGGCGTTAGTGACCTGTTCATTTCATCCTCAGCCCAAAAAAAACTAAGGACTAACGTCCCAAATCAAACAACGCACAAAGAAATACATCTACTGTATGTATGGATATCTGTAAAATAAGTGCAGCCAGGCTAGCCATTTCCTTTAGTCAAACATTCCTTTAAGATGTGTTGCGCTACAGCAAGAGCATGGCTCTACCTCCAATATGCAAATGCAATCATTGCACAATTTAATTTACCTTCGACATGCCAATTATGGCGATGTCAATCAAGCCTGTGTGTCGTCTGTTCCTACGGCTCGTGATTGGCTGATATGCATCACAGCAGCAGCGTGGTCTGATTGCTAATGTTCAATCCACTCGCAAATTACCAAATAAATACCCATTTAGAAATATGTCTGGAAGCTAAATCAGGCAGAAATGTCAGTGTGGTTTGGCGTAAGTGTAAAGGGGGATATGACATAAATCAGCCAATGATGAATTTGGGAAAAATCCTGCTGAAGGAGGAATATTTGGTTTTTATTTAATGTCAGGTCCTTCACAAAAGGTCCTACACATAATGCAGCGCAGTGATAATAAATGAAACTCACCCTTTCTTGCACTTCTTATAGACTTTTCCAACCTTATCCAAAGGTAATTCATACTTCTCTGAAATCTGGTTTTTAAAAAAAAATGAAAATCAATGTTAGATTATTGAAAGAAACATAAACGCTTTAACAAAGACAATTCAAATCCTTAACAGACATCTGGTTCATCTGTTAAAGCTCATCAGTTCCACTGCTGGTTCTCCATAATTACTGAACACGACCCCTGTAGCCCTGAAGCAGCCTCACACCTGCCTCTCTTCATGCTTCTATTTCTTTTTGCATTTTACACACCCTTGTTCCACATTCTCCTCTTCCGCTTTCTTCACAGGACGCCTCCATTTGCTCTTTTCCACAACATTTTTTCCCGCCCCTCCCCTCCATTACCGCATGCTTTTATTGTCCCCCTGTGTCCCTTTTTAACTCTCTCTCTCTCTTTATTTCCCCGATCCACTCCTTGTATTCTACAGTCGATGTCCTCTCACAGATTATTTAACCTTCCATTGTTTCTCAGACACACAGAGAGAACTGGAGGTCTCAAGTGCATTGGCCCGAGACCTCCAATATGAAACAAAAACATGAAGCCACCACCAGCACGATGATCTGACGTCAACTTACAGATTCCACCAGGCCTTTCAGCGTGGGATTCTTCAGCATGAGGGCGTCGAACACCTCCTCCGTCTCCTTGCGCACGTACAGCAGGACTGCGTGGCGGAAAAAGACAAAGAAAAGACGGGAATTCGTCAAAGCAAAGCATGCATGTTCATGGGTTGGACACGAAAGCAAACCGCAAAATCAGGCCTCAGACAAAAGTCACTGGCAGGAGTGAAGCGTGCATCTGCGTTAGTCTGAACAGCTTGACTGCTGGTTTGGTTCATTTGAGGATTCGGGGGCTTTACTGCATCCCTGTCTCCATTTTGAAGCAGCGAAGCACACGCACCCACATGTTTAATCCATTAGTAAAGTTAAAGATGCGCTGTTGTGAGCTAAAACACAACCCTGCCAGAATTTACAGGCACTCATCCAGGCTCAAAGAAGTGGCACTAGGCCCAGACAAAGCTCACCTAGAAAGCACACACTCAGTATACCCACCTCTGATTCACAACACTCCGTCTCCTTAAAATAGATCATGCCCTAAATAGTTGTTCTTGTGTTGTTTTCCAACCTGGCTTCTAAATACGACAAATATTTAAAGACGTAACTATGTGTATAGGACTCTTCTTCACTAGTTTGAGCTCCAGAGTGGAGCGAAACCGAATAAGAAAGAAGTGAAACAGTACGATAAGTGACTCTATGGTGGCGTTTCATAATGCAGCATATATAGGCCACAGTTCACTGTGGTCTGGAGCTGCCTGAGTTGAGACAGGACATAATTTCATGGAAGCTGTTCAGCACATTGGCAGTTCTCTCTTTCAGTCCAACGTCAACATGATCCCTTCCAAACTATTGCAGCGCTGACCATTTTTTAACTGGAAAAACACAACAGCTGTCCTGGAAAGACCTCGAACTCCACCTAAACCATTACCTCAATTTAGTTAAGTTGATTTGAGTTGATTTAAGGTCAATTGGTCATGCTTTTTGCTGAATCATGCTTCATTTGAGGCTTATATTGTATGGCTGTATAGTGATACACGAGTTATGGGCAGTTGTTGCTTCTAACACATCTTTAAGCATTTATTTACACATTTTAGTATTGAAAAAATGTTACTTGCCTATGAATAGTATTTAGGGTAAAGGGCATAGCCTTGTTTGCATGGGTGTGTGCACGTAGTTATCAGTGGTATGCTGTTGGGTCAGTGGAGGCTTTGGACACGTGTATGTGTTTTGAAGGACCTGGAATGATCACATGGCTCAGAGAGAGAGAGAGAGAGAGAGAGAGAGAGAGAGAGAGAGAGAGAGAGAGAGAGAGAGAGAGAGAGAATGTTGCCTCCAAGGGCCGACCCTAGCACACACACACACTCTTTAACACACAGATTTGCCCCCTGAGAAGAGCATAATTCACCTGATCAGCATGTGAACAGTCAAAGAATTACACTACACATACACACACACACACACACACACACACACACACACACAGACACACACACAGACAATACCTTTCTTTGGTTCCCCTCCTCTCGCCATCTTGTTTGGGGGCGCACCGAACTCCTCGTCGCTGAAGGGTAATCTCTTCATGCCCGAGCTGCAGTGGACACACACACAAATCACTCCTGAAATGCCCTTAACAAGCAGCTAACAGGCTGTAAAACTGACACGTATGCACACAATGCCAGCGCTCATTTCCTAGAAACAACCTATGGATCTCCGTATTCCATTTACTGGGAAGGAGCCAAAAGGTTGTCTCGGTTCAAAACGACTTCAAAAAGCAAGCGTGAAATCAGCGCCTCGGTGAACTCACCTGTCTTCTCCGTCTTCTGTCGGGAACGGCTGCAGAGGAAACAGACACGGAAAAATCAACTCACATGGAAGATAAGAGATTTTAAAATAAACTACCAATATAGTTTCAGAGATGGCTTTGAAGTGTGAATAGTATCAGCTATAGACATCAGAGTGTTGGGTACCCAATATTAAATTAAATTATCTTAATTTATATCCTGCAATGTATGTTTAAACGTGTGCAACTCTGTCACTGCTGCAGTACTAATTCTGCAATCCAGTCAGCCGGGTCAGAGTTACACTGCAGCAACAAGTTGTGTTGGCTGTGTTCAGTTCTACAGAAAATGTAAAAAGCTGCTGTTTTAGTGGAGCCTTTTTTCTCTCTCTGCAGCTGTATTGATTGCAGGCACGGCTGTTAATAGAATTCTATTCTGAGAGGAAACCCTGTAAACCCAAGAGTTTATCAGAAACTGATAGCGGTTCAGTCAGGTTCAATGTCCTTCGGCAACACCAAAAATAACCTCCCGGCCCTCCCTCAGCCTCGTTAGTGCAAGCTGGGACAGCTCATAATGCGGCCAGGAGGGGGCACTCAAAGGTCACGAGTAGTTAAATACATTTACTGCAAATAAAGCAGCTCACCTTACACGTCAGAGAAAACATGAAGAGTGCCTGAAATGATGTGTTCAGGACAGGCCTACACACACACACACACACACACACACACACACACACACACTCAAAGTGTGATGTCACGTGTTCATCCTGACTGGAAGAAGCAAAGCTCAGAGTCCAATCAGAGGAAGAAATAAAAACCTCGGTAAAATCTGCCACAGACAGCATCTACACATCGTCAACACTGCAGTCTGCAGTCGTCCCTTCGTCTCTAACTCTACCTCTTTATTTTCCTCTGAGCACACGAACACGTGAAGTTGGCAGAAACAGGTAGTATCTTGCAAAACCCCCGGTTCGTTTTTTGAGTTACCGGTAAATGATTCATCCCGAGAGTAAGCAGTCTGAAGCACAGCTATTGGTATCTAGGGCTCAGAGCTCCAAACCCAGAACTCAATGTTCCTGCCAACTAGCAAGCAATCGTGTCACCTCGACCCAGCTTGCCGATGAGTGGGCGGAGGCAGAAATAAAAGTGTTTATGGAACCATCTAAAGATGCAACGAATGTTACAAAACAACATGTTTATGGTCAGAAATGACAAGGCGAGACATGTTGATCCACGCTGTCTGAGGCCGGCACTCACGTGGCGCTGGAAGGTAGAGAAGTGGATGTCGGGAATGAAGAGGACGGGCTGGGTCTCGTGGTCGGTCATCATCTTGAAGATGGTCACGTCGTTGCGTTTCTGGAGGATGGGAACTTTGGCATCCACAACTGGAAGGAGAGGACGCGACAGGGAGCAGTTTAGTTTTTTATAAGGCGTCTTTAAAGTAAAGAATATTGTTCACTTAAAAAAAAAATATTGATGACTGCAGCTTTTTATCTGTTGTGACTCATAGACTTAAACTCTGGGATTAGGCGGGGAAAGAATCTACATAATATCAGTTTCAGTCCTCCGCTCATGCACGTCCTACAAGGTGAAGAGCTCAAGAGTGACTCACAGGCCAGGCCGGGGTTGAGCTCAGCGACTTTCCCTTTCCTGCGGGACTGCTTCCTCTCCTCGTCTCGGATCTTCCTCTCGGCTCCCTTGTCACAGAAGACCTTGATCTGGCAGAAGGCGCGGTGGATGGGCTTGTTGCTGCGGTTGTTGTAGCTGTAGGTGTCAATCTGCAGGTTCAGAGGGAGACCCTTCACCCCCTTCTGGGAGGAGAAGTCGGTGCTCAGACAGTTGACGGAGATGAAGATCTGCGGAGGGAGGAAGATGTTTGCGTTTAACAAAGCGCAGAGAACACGTCCGTCTTCATCCGCACAAAGTTGGAGAAACAAACAAATACGATAAAAACATCCACAAGCTTTTGTCAATTAAAGTCAACTTATACTCCTTTAATAGCTGCTTCTAAATCATGAAGGTTTTCATCAATCATTCAATCATTCACGTTCAGCATCATAGTGAAACACTGAAGGCCTTTCTGCTGCTCAGTCCTCAGACTACATTCAGTGTCCTGTGTTGCCCTCTATTGGTCAGCTACAGTAATCACAGGCTCATGTTTCTCCCTCCCTGGTGGAGATGCTCCCTCGTCCTGCTGGTGCTTGTACTGAAAACAGGTTATCATTGTGTCAACAAAACACAGTTAATCTTGACATTTTGAAAAAGCACCGAGCAGAGAGGAACCAAAGGGCGAGCAGCAGTATTATAGTTGTATTTATTAAATTCTTTTGCGTATCATATTTTCTGCAACTTTGGATTGTTCTATGATAATATTTGGGGTGAAGATTTGTACGTTTTCCGATGTGCCTACGTGTTTTTTCTTCCTGTATTTTTAATTTGTTTTGGCTGCTTTACACTTTATTTAAAGCATTGAAGAAATAATTGTCATCCTTTTTGATAACATCAGTCAACTGCCCCAGAGCAGGTAAACATAAGGGAGGGGCTGCCTTTTGCAAATACGCCACAATACATATAAACGCTGCAGAGCAATCACCCCTGGGGGGGGGGGGGGAGCCAGACACCTGCTCACACACACACACACACAAAATGAGAAAGAGAGGTAAATACAGACACACACACACACTTTTTTTTATCTGTCATCCAACATCTCATCTAATTGACGAGATGCTCAAACAACTCAGCAGGGTGGTGCTTCAAAAATACACACAAGGATGAACATCCTATGGACACAGGCCTCGAGTCATGAGACAGTTAGACCCACATCCTGGTGTGTGTGTGTGTGTGTGTGTGTGCGGCAAAGACGTTTGTGCACGTGACTAGTTGTAGTTGTAGCCCACGGACAGCGAGCCGCAGGAGATGAGCCGCGGCGCCGGGTTGTCTCTCCATCTGTTCAGCTCGTCAGTCGTCCTCCATCTCGGGCTGACGGTGGACTGAGCGCCGACATGAGGGTCAACAACAAACGATAAAATGGAAGTGGGAGAGAGGACAGGAGCTCTCCTACCCGTTGAACAGGATTCTGTTTGTTAACTGTGTGATCCGGTCTTCGTCCACCACCCCCCCCCCCTGCTGAGTTTCCTCATTCTTGCACTCTTTGCTGCACCTGTCTGGTGTGCAGAAATACCTTAACACACAGCATCACAATGAGGGGAGACAGGCAGGTTGGACGAGTCAAGAAAAAAAACACACACCACACACCTCGATGTCTCCACGCAACAAGACTAAACACACAAGAGGAGGGGAGGGACGGCGTGACAGCATCCTCACTCTTCCATTTAGGCCCCCTGGCCTCCTTTAACGAGGATCACAGTGAACAAAGCTGCTGAAGATCACCGACAAAACGGGCGTTAACACCTGAAACCTGAAGTCTGTGTCTTTGGCAAAACACACAAGACCTTAAAGAAGGAGGAGGAGTATTTGATTTTTGGCTTACGGTTTTAAGTGTGTCGACGTGAAAAGTTCAAGGCTCGCATTAAGAGTTATGAAAACCCCGTGGACCAAACACTGGTCTTGTTCTTACATACATGATGTCAGAAGCAGCTTTGTGATTTGAGTATGGCGTCTCTTCTACTGTCTTACTTTGGCCTCATCGTTGGTGTCCCAGGTGAAGGAGATGGCGTTGTAGGAAATCTCCTCGATGTTACCAATGGTGTTGAAGCTCTCCTTGTAGTCAGCTGTCACAATGAGACAACAGTTCAGTGAATTTAACAGCAGTGTGACAAAGTGTAGATAAACTTTGTCTTTATTTATGACATGCTGAGGTTTTCCCTGTTAGCTACACTGCTAAGCTGCTCATTTGACACTTTACTGCAGCCCTCTTTGTTCGTTTACTTGATGTGATTGACAGTTTGAATGTGGACAGTGGTTCTTACCAATGTCCAGACACCTCTGTTTGGCAGTGTGCTGTCTGGAGTGCCAGTACTTCCAGTGCTTCAGCTGATCGTCTCTGCACTTCTCCTCTCCAAACACCACCATCACTACACTCTGGCAGTGGATGAACACACACACACACACACACACACACACACACACACACACACACACACACACACACACACACACACACACACACAATGATGAGGTTGAAATGATAATTTAGCATTTGATTTAAAAGTGATTAATCCTATGTTGCTGTCTTGTTCCACATTTAGTTCTTGCTCTTACCCTGACTTTGGTAATGGGGTGCTGCATTCCTTTGGTGTCAACCTCCCGGAGGGTGATCGGGTAAAACTGTCCCTTGTTGAGGTACGTCATCGTCCCGTCACCTGTCTTCTGACGCAGAGACTTGGACGCCTCGAGACTGTACTCAAAGTTATTCCTAAAATACGGTAAAAAAAACAAAACAAAAGCAGCAGAATGAAGCAAACGTCAAGAATAAAACATGTAGAAAAGGCTTTTATTTTCTGTAAAGCTGGATGACAATGCAACAATAGCGTTCAAAAACCAAAGCATAATGGGGCACGCTTCATTTATCACAACGCGAGTGCGCGGGGCCAGATAACGGCCGTGTGCGCAGACTCTCGTCTTTCACGCCGAGGGTGGTCCGGTGTCTCCCTTGTGACTGCCATCAATGAGGCCGTTCTGCGGCGTTGTGTTAAAAAGCTGAATGGCGGTGGAAGCCGGACGGCGGTGCAGTCGGCGGCGCGACTTACCCCGGCACGGTGTTAAACTGAGTGTAGTCCTCAGGCGCCATGGACGCCATCCGTAACTGGATCTCCCCAGGGAAGGAAAAGACCTGCAGCGCACAAAGAAAACAGACCAAGAGTGACGTGAGGCCCACGAAGAAGAGGATGTTAAACAGCTACTTTGCTTTGATTTCCAATGATTTATTTTCATTTTAACAGCCTTCCTTTAATTCCCCCTTCACTTTTCCCTGTACAGTTGTTTTGTTGGGTTACTCTATTCTAAGGTAATTCGCCTCCAGGTAAAATAGAAAAAGAGGAGAGAGGAAGGGCTTTGGCTATTGAAGGAGAAGAGTACAGCACTTTATTGTGGTGGTGAGACAATGGCATAATAACACACTGGCCGCTATTTTGGCATGTTCAAATAAAACCAGGGAAGGCTGAGCCCACCGCTGGCTCCATGGGATCAGGTGAATATCCCATTGTGTGACGGGAGAGATCTGAGAGCGGAGAGGAGAGGAAAGGAGGGGGGAGGGGGGGTTTGTAGGGAGAGCATTAGCGGGGTTTAGAAAGAGGGGGATCGAAACACACACCTCCTGGGAACCATCCTTGTAGCTCTCGGAGAAGGTGGAGTCAGGGGGCGTGCGGGACTGGGTGCTGGGGCTGAACTGCACGGCGTTGTGGGTGAGCTGGCGGTCAAAGACGCCCCCGTGGCCGTCGGTTTCGGCGCAGTTGTTTGGCACGGTCACTGAGAAGCCGTGGGTGGGCCCCTCCGTCTTGACGGGCGGGTAGTTTGGCACGGCGGCAATGGAAACAGTGACGGTCGTGTCTGAAAAAAAAAAAATCAGCAAACCGACAATCAGATTTTCAGTTTTTCAGCTGCTCGTTGTCTGTTCGTGCTTTTGGGTGCGAACAGACCTGGTGAGGGGAACTGGGCCCTCTTCTCCTGGGACAGCTGAAGAATATTGAAGGGCCCCTTGAGGACCTGGATCCTGTTCTCCATACCGCTTTCCTGAAGGGATCCTAAGGGGTTTCCGGCCTGGATCTGGTGTCTGCAACAAACAACAATTGTTGGTGTTATCTGGCTTTTTTGTGAATCTCGTTAACCGACACACTAACAATAAAAACTCTTTCATATACCCTGATATGAGCACATCCACCATTTCAGGACCACTATTCTAATTTAACGTGTATACTTCTATGGTTTTTTCCTGTTTTGTATATGTGTTCATGGGATTTGTGTTTTTTATTCTATGTTTTCACTGCTGTGCAACCAATTTAGGGACAAATAAAGTGATTGAATACGCGTAGACAAGCAACATGAACGCACTAATACTGGATTCAGGTACTACACACCATTGAAAGCTCTCAAGCGTAATTCTTTTATGAGCAGTTAAGGCTGCACTCTGCACTGCTCACTTGTATGCAAATGTGGACTCAGAATTCGGAGAATGCGAAAGGGGCTCGAATCCCTCTGTTGCCTCCTTGCCGTGGTTCCCCTCTGCTCTTCGTGTTGTTGCGTACCTTTTGTTGGGATCCACATCACAGACCAGGGCTTCTGGCTTGCTTTGGGTTATTGTTCTCTTCTCCCTGGGCACCTGTATGGGAGGGTAAACACAGCCGCTCAGCGTCTGACCACATCAACATCCAACGCGCCGGGTCATCCTGCTGTCTATAGATCAGTTACATGACGTGAGCTCTGCCTCACAGATGCTGCTTGATGGTCGGGTGTCAGTATGGAGAAAGATCACTTAGGTAAAGCCTGTAAGGATTTTGGTGACTAACTCCCGATACAAGATTTTGCACTTTTGATTGCTTCCAGATCCACTGCTAAAAGGTCCTCCCGTTACCTTATAGTAGTCGTACAGCAGGCCGAGAGCCGCGGCGCTGTCCTCGTCCCCGTTTATGCTCATCATGGCCTTGGTGGCAGCCGTCAGCGGGTTCTCCAAAAAGGATTTCCAGGCTTCGTCTTCTGTGGTGAAGGAGCGACGCTGGCCGCCATAGCCCGGCTCGTTCTGGAGAACCAGGACCGCGCGCTTACTGTGAGGAGACAAGAGTTTCATAAGCGGTGTGTACAAATTCATTTTCAAGCTGTTAAAAGCTTTTTGAACAATGCATTTAAATTGTTTTTTATCGCGTTATTGTTCCGTTGTCAACAGTTTAAGGCGCATACCGGATGGACACTACTCATACGTGTTTAAAAAAAGCTTCTTCTCAAGCATTCCACAGATCGACTTCACAAAGCCAAGACCTGCAATCACAACCTCGCTCAGAACAGACAAACAGGTTATAAGAGCGAGAGATCAACCAATTAGATGTTCTTTATACGTAAGACCTGTTGTTCAAGCTTTTCAACGATTGTGTAACAAATCTCAGCCATCAAACCACCGAGGCGTCTCGGGTGAAAGATGCTCTACAGGCTCGTCCGGTGCGACGACTCGGGAACTTCTCATTGGCTGAGAAGCTGACCGCGAGTGACGCAAACCGACCCTGCCACATTCCAGCGCCATGCTAGTGTTTTCGCAAGAGAACCACGAGTTTTTCACTCAAAGTCTTTTCTCCTCCTCTTCCTCTTCCATCGTGTGAGGCCTTTAGGGTCACTGCTTTGTCAACAGGACAGAGTTGGACCAATGAGAACACAGCGGCTTGTGTTTCCGTGCGTCTCTTCTGCTGGTGACGTTCTTTTTAACGTGGTAAAAGAAATGAAGACACAATATCAACAAGTGACAAACGTTGATCATTTCAACACCGAACTCGGAGTAAATTTGAATGTTTGCTCAGCTTATATTTACTTAGACGTGTTAAGCCAACAAGGTGAAGTCATTATTGGAGCTCGTTGTTATTGAAGTTTCCTCTACCATGAGCTTTCCTTGTTGGAAACTACACACATCTACAAAACGCCTTCAATCATCCGGCCACTGAATCCAACTGGCTGATTTTCTGCCTCTACGAAGCGATTATGACAAAGTGTACGCTGACTGGCTCAGTTTCTATGTTGAGTATCTACAACAAATACAGCTTTTCTGTTCCACTCAATTGTTAAAGCTAAGTGATAATTAGTAATCCTATATCTAATTGTGCTATTCATAAACGGCAACCTGATAATATCCATTATTTACTGGTAATAAAACTCTAAAGGCTTGTAAACCATTACTAAAACAAAAACAACAAAAAAAAAGAGTTTGATTGTTTTTTTTAGACAGAGATTGAAAGTTAGATTTCACTTGTAGTCAGTAAGTAGTAGCATGATTTCTCTTTTTTTAAAGTACAAGAGCATTCAAAATATATATATATATATATATATATATATATATATATATATATATATATATAATATTTAGAGAACCGTGCAATGCATTTAGTATGACATTTCTGACACTTCAAACATTTGTAGAGTAAAATCCACTCGCCTCATGTGGCCCTGTGCTTGCTTAGACTCACGTCTGTGTTAGTAAAGTCGAGCCAACGCCTAGCAGGTGTACAATTTCACTCCCCTCAAAACGTCCCTCAAAAACCATACAGAATACAGGCTAAGCACTTTTTTTTTTTACCAACATGCTTTTTACTTTTACTGTTCAGGTGACGCTGTTGATCATGAACGTGCAACCGTCCATCTGCAGAGCCCGTTTCTGCAGCTGACAGCTCGCTGCTGAGGTTCATGTTTATTCCTAAACAAACATCATCGAGACTCTTATCCACATAACTGTTCCGAGCTTAAAATCAAACAATAAACCGCCCATCTCTCTCGATCACGGGACGGTTGTTTCATTCGAGCGGGGCGCCTGTGCTCGCACGACAGGTGGAGATACACCTGTACGGGCTTGAACATGACAGGTGAAATCAGCGGAGTCACACCATGGGAAACTACGAGATCGAATCGCTTTCCAGCTCGGCAGCCAAGTCTTAGAGTAAACTCACCCTGAACAAAAAATAAGATATGATCAATAACCCTAAAAAAAATAATCCGAACACTTTTTAAAACATCAGACAGCAGCTGCAGGTCAGAGGTGGACCACCGTGTTTAAAGGGGGTTTTCAGTAACCCGTCAGTGCCACGAACCCACAATAACAAAGTAAAAAAATCCCACAACATTAAAAGTATGTATTTCAAGCCTATAATGTCTCGTGCTCATTACGCATGCTGTAAATGCAGAGTCAGGACACTTACTTGTCATGCTCCTGTGACATTTCGGTCGGTCGAACTGGACTTTCTAGTTGGTACTGAAAATCCGATCCGTCTTCTTTACCGTGGAAAACTCCGCCGCTAACGCTGGATGAGGGCTGCGGCAACAAACAAGGTGTCCCCTTCTGAGAGAACGGGTTTTGTCGGCTTTTCTCGCTTTTTTTTGGGGCAATGCTGAGAAATTGAGGCCGGTTTTACCTGTGACAGGCGCGCGGATTGGATTACAGGTGGACGGGAGGGCGGGGCCGTACTGTCAATTACCCTCTCTGAGGTGGCGATTGGCTCAGCCGGTGGCCTACCTGAGTGGAGGATACTCAGGGTGAGCCAGAGGAGGAGCAGGGTTCAACAGCTGGGACTTCATCATGCTGGCTTATTCATTTGGAAAATAATGTGTGTTCAAATATTTCATTATTTTTTTGGCATGAGGTGATTAAAGAGTTAAATTAAAAGATAAAAAAAGGACAAAACAAACAAGGATGCACCAGTATTACAATTGAATCACAACTGAAAAATGTAATTACACTGTATGAGCAAAGGAACACCCTTCTTCTGTGATAATGGTTGTACGTGTAAGAGTTCAGTCCTGCCCTTCAACGGGAATCAAATTTAAAAACCTCACGGGTATCTGCAGGTATGATCAGATTCCTGGCCTCTCTTTTCCCAAAAAATCTGTAAACATCACTGCATGGAGCTCATGGAAACCCTTGATAAGCATTAATGCAAGTTAACATGAAGCTAAGAATTAAAACATGTAATAAGCTGGTTATAAAGGGTGTGTTCAGGAACCCAAATGAAGATTGAAACAGGTTTTGTTGTGGAGAAATAAATCATTTTTTCAATGTAAAAGATGTGCAGCAAAATCCAGAGGGCTTGTTTTGTACAAAACGTGTTCTGAAGTCGATATATAACATGAATACAACATGAATCTGCAGCAGTCCAGTGAGTATATTTTATTTATAGTCGTCGTCCAGGTCGGAGACAGACTTAAAAAGGTGTGTAGTGATCCTTGTGTTGAGTTTTCTCAACCTCTGATTAATAGTTTCAAAGCATGTCGCAGGATCACTTGAGTTACACACAATTGATTATTCATATGATTTTAGAAATGTGTATCTATCTTTAAATTGTAAAAGGCTGAATGTCTGTTTACATCTTTGAGCATTTTCTGAGCCTGGACATTTGTAAAAAGATCAAATGAAGTAAAATCAGACGTAAAAGTAAGTGAGGTTGACTTTACTCCGTTATAGTTCAGCATCCTCCTAAACTGTAAGTCAACCGCTCTATTCATCTCATGAACTAATACTCCCCACCTGTGTCACCGTTACTGGATGACAACACAGAGAGCTGTTGACATTCTGCTGGAGAACAGATTAGCATCAGCTAATAAGATAGTAACAGCTGCAGATCAGAAAAAAAGGCAAATTAGTCCCGAAACCTCCAGAGTCATCAAAGAGAGCAAATGAAAGGATGAAGAAGTGCATAACCAAATCAGGGGCCCACTCCACAGCGTCATGCAGCAAGTAGCATGAAGCAAATAAATGATTAGTGTCCAACTTCATAAAGTTAATAAGCTGCTGCGAGCCTATGTGACATATACTAGATTTGCGTTACTTTTCATAATCCTCTAGCTGCGATGATAAAAAAAAAAGATTTAAAAAAGTAAACATACATTCACAAAACAATCATAAAACCCCCAAACCGGAGATGAAAGGAAACACCCTGAGTGAAAACAAACAGCTTTGTTAGAAACTTAGGGAGCTTAAAAGATGCTATCAGCAATATTCAAAGTGTCTCCCCACAAACACACACTGAGACAGAAACTAACTGTAATCCCCCCCTCCCCCCCCACTCACTCACTCACTCACTGTCTGTAACACACACACACACACACACACACACACACACACACACACACACACACACACACACACACACACACACAGACTCAACCTCCTGCTCCTGGATCCTGGTTTACTGTTTATTTATCCCATTGGAAAGACACCTGCTTCTTCAGGAGCTTGTTTGTGTTTGCACTGAGGACATGGGATAATACAGGGAGGGAGGGATACAAGGATGTGTGTGTGTGTGTGTGTGTGTGTGTGTGTGTGTGTGTGTGTGTGTGTGTGTGTGTGTGTGAGGCTGGGAATATGTACCTGGGCTGCTGATGGTGGGTCTGACTTGACGCTGACTTGACAGAGAGGTCAAACCATGAGGGGAAAACACACAAAACAAAAACGAGTGGACTGAAACCTGAGGAAAGATCTGCTGAGTTATTCTCGAGAAGTAAAAGAAGCAGATTTGGACAGATCTTTGAGTAACAAGTGCGACAATACTCCAATAAATAACAGCAAAAGTCACCGACAGACATAAAAGTCCTACATTCAAAATCCAACTTAACTAAAAGTTCAGAATAATCAACAAAATGACCTGAAAGTGACAAAAGTAAAAGTGCTCCGGTAGAGGAATGTCCCCTGGTACTGATAGAATAAGACACTAACAGGTGAAGCTAGTTTAACTAGTTCATTTACAGTTAACAGGTCGTCACAACCTAAATGTCGCTCCATTGTTTGTTCACAGGGGGAATGATGACATCTGAAACGTGACAACAGATCCCAAGCTTAATAAACTCATCATGTACTTTGTTTCTTAATCTGGAACTAATAACTAATGCTGACTGTCAGATAAATGTAACATGAATACTAGAGTAAAGTCAGATCTCTATTCATCTGTGAATCTGTCTTCTGGGGTGCTGTTCTAGGATCTCTTGTGCTTTTTACACATATTAAGAAGTTTTAAAGGTGTATTATCAAGCGACACTTTAGCTGTATTTCACTTTCATGACGTGGTCTGATAGACAGGCAGGTCTCTGAGATCCTCTGCTCGGGTTTTATTTGTGTTTCCTTGTTCCAAATCAAAGTCATATAGCTTCTCAGCTTTGCAGCTCTCTGCTGCTTGATATCTGCACACTTGTTAGAAGCAGCTGACGTCTTTCTTCTGTTTACTAGATCGGCGGTAGAGACTTTGCCACAGAAGGTGACCCTAACCCACGGTCGTTGCTGGTGTTCAAACAGACAAAGAGATGATCTCATCGCCGCTTCGAAGCGAGACACGAACACACGGCGAGAAATGAAAGGTGCTGCAATAAACCACAGACGAAAGGACATCCAAGCGTGCGTCGGCAACACCCTGGATGCAACACGGAGCCGATCTCAACAGTTTCCAACGACTCAAACCCTCCAGTATGCTTCGTGACATCTTTGTCAATTTGCTTAGCGGGCTTCAACCCCCCCCCCCCCCCCCCCCCCCCTGACCTTTCTCTCCCAACCCTCCTTTCCCACTTCCCTGCTCCTGGAAGACAGTTGGTTTTTTAACGCCGTCCCGCCTCTCTCCAGGCATCGAACCGAGATGGAAATAAGATGCAAATCCATCCCACTTTTCTAGCATGTGAGCACTTGTCTGAGCCCGTAACTGTGTCGAGGTCTGTTTGAGTCACACTGGACCGTCAGTGAAGGTTTGAGGTTTGGGAGCTCACGGTGCAGCTTGCTGTTATTGGGTAAACAGCTGTGGAGCTTATGTGAATAATGAAACGGTGTTGTAATGTGTTTGAAGCTCATCATCACGCTGTTGGTCTTTATCCGACTGAATGTTAACAGGCGTCGTAAATGTGCACACAGGACGGCTGAGGTTTGGAATGAAGTGCAGGCTTGTTATTCACATCTGGATGATCCATAAACAGTATTTTATGGACTTTGAGGGATTCTCATTGCTCCTGTGTAACTTATTACTTGTTTTTTTTTTTCAATTACAGCCTCACCAGACTCTCTCCGCGGTCGTGATGTTTTTCAGTAGAATTGCTGAGGCCGGGGTTAGATGGTATCACACTGTTCCCACTGATGACAGTCAAAACACAGAGGGCACGGCAGACCCGCATGCTGCAGTGCGACTCCTAAAACACTTGAGCTAATGCACACACACACACACACACACACACACACACACACACAAACACACAGTCATTGGAGGAAACAGGCCGGTACTTTCTCCAGGTGTTATGGGATTTTGGGATTCTTGATGGAGTGTTTGTGTGTGTTTTGCTTCACAACACTGCTGATGTCTCGGCCCTGAGCGGAGGATGTTACCGACCGCTCACTGCCATTAAAAGGGAACGGTGCTATTCAATTATTGTCATTATGCAAATAACTTAGTTATTAATAAACTTGCTGCGATGAGTTGTGCAGCTGACATGATTAGTTGATTAGTCGACTGACAGAATGTTTGATGGAAACTATTTTGAGAACTGATTGATTGGAACATTTTTACTTTTGGCACAATTACTGAAGCTGCTAACTTACAGATGTAACTCATCTGTTGACCAGGTATGCTGAACCATAAAGCATATTGTCTGCTTCACACCAAGTTGGACAATTTCCAAACATGCTTTTTGCAAATAACAACACACGGTTATCTACATCAGACAACTCATTCAAAACTAAAAGCCTGTGCGTGTTGTCTGCTAAACACTGCCATTGACAATCGGCACCTGACCCAGAATGCAAATTTGAAAACATGTGTAGCCAATTAAATCACTTAGAAATCAGATTCAAGTTTGCAGTGGACTGTAATTGTGATTTTGTGAGCAGTAACAATACGTTCATGACATCTTCAGTTAAAGTAATCTGTGACTATCTCAGTATTATCAATAAACAAAAGTGTTTGTTGCCTCACATACATGGTCTGTATTTACATGACGCCGCCAATGGGAATGCAAATGCTCTTGATAACATTGTTTTACACTCAGCACATCTTGTATTTGTGTGTGAAGTTGTGATGCAACATAAATTTAGAACAGTTGATATTGTTGTGAAGGAAAGTGTTTCATAAGAGATTGGACATATTTGAATATTTGGTGCGTATGTTTTTGGTGGCGTGTGTAAACTGGAAGTCATTTTCCAAGCAATAAAAGGTCAATTAGTTCAATCAGATCAATATTATTTTACTATTAAATCCCTTTCATCCGCCCATCAATTCGT
Organism: Cebidichthys violaceus; assembly: GCF_023349555.1. NCBI lineage: Eukaryota > Metazoa > Chordata > Actinopteri > Perciformes > Stichaeidae > Cebidichthys > Cebidichthys violaceus. The sequence goes on from NW_027176583.1 coordinate 641,583, forward strand.
CTAATTCTAATTCTAGTGAAAGGAAAATGTCAAACCGCTAAAACAAAAGCTGAGTCTGAAAACAAATGTTACTGTAAAGTTCAGATACAATAAATAGTGTTCTTTATCACCCTTGCTGGAAATAGAGAGATATAAAATATATTGCCAGAGATATAAAATCAAAAAACATAAGCCGTCGCAGCACATTGCTCACTAAAGTATCAATGAATGACAGACTCTGTGTGGGCGTGGAGGGATTATGAAGAGCATGAAGATGTTTGTTTTAAGATGTTTAACCGACACAAAAGAGAGAGGATGTGGGACTCTGCATCAAAAGAAAAATAACGGCTAAAGATGTTATAAAATCTTTCCACCAAACAAAGCAAACCCCCAATTTATTCCATTAGGTAACTCTTTAATATTCACATATTAATAAACTCTTTTTTGCTTTTAAATTACGCTCTGACTGTTTCAAGGGGGAAAGAGAAAGCACAGTCAGGTTCTGATGAGTCTCGTAAAGATCCGTGATAAGTCTTTGGGTTTGGTTTCACGGCCCATTAGTCGCTCTGTGATGTTATACACCTGACCCAGCTACACACACACACACACACACACACACACACACACACACACACACACACACACCAACAAGTTATTATAGATACATTCTCAAACCCCACCAAACCCTTATTTCCATAATACATTTCAAAACACAGTCATAACAGTACAGCGTTCAACATCCCCACAGAACAGAGGGTTTCCTCACATCTGTAGCAGGGACTCACAATAAACCCAAATTACACTCAGAACATGTTCTATTGCAGTTATCAGAGGGACATGTGTGTGTGTGTGTGTGTGTGTGTGTGTGTGTGTCGTCTTCTACTGTCGGGCTTAGTCTCTATTTTGATGCACATTTAATCCCCCAAAAAACAAAGCGTAGCTGAACGTGTGAGGTGAGTGAGTAGTTTAGGATGCGGGCAAACGGAACGCTCGACATTCCTGCGTGATCGCTGTCGCTTCAACGCACTATTTCAAGCCTTCATTTTAAAACACACACACACACACACACACACACACACACACACAGAGAGACAAAAGGTGTTGAACCACGGTGACAGAAAACTTTGAATTTAATTTGAAATAAACCGCACATTTTGTTTTGGATCAGTTTAGATATTATCAGATGCAAAACCATTCTACTATTGGTAGCAGGTGTGATTGTGTAAGACAACCTCTGCTTGCTGTAACATCCCAATCACATGAGATCTCACCAATCCTCCCATGGGGCCTCAGACACAAGTGGTGGTTTGTCTAAATCTGCTTGAATGTTTGCATGTTTACAACTTCCAAACGTCTCAATATCAGTTTTCAGCCTCTTTCGACGCATTTAAGCTTTAGTATGACCAAACAAAATCCTCTTTCTGCCTTTTTTCTCTTGCTGATAATCGCTCAAACCGTTGCTCATCGCGGTGTCGTGACCTCAGACCACGCGGGCAACAATGTGCGCCTTATTTCCACGTCACATGGGAGCTTGATCGCGTGGTGGAGGTTTACGGACGGGACCGGCGAGGCGACTTGTCACTGAAGGCGGTTATTGTTGAAGAAAGCGTGGGAGACTGACAAACAAGCTCTTCCACTTGTTCACCTGGTTCAGCCCCTCAGACTGCCTCGTCCACTTTTCTTTGTGCCGTGATTGATTCTGAGTTAAGGCAGCCTCCTCACCTTTTAGTCAGAGGTGGAAGTAATTCCAATTTCTTTGAAAGATCCTATTTTAAGATGTATTTGATGAAAACAGTAAACAATAAAATATTGTACAAACTCAACTCGAATATGCAAATGTGTAAGACAATGGAAAGGATTCACAGAGAATCATCCATAGTGTTGTCGATCCAATGCACTTCAAATCGTATTCTCATTAAAGGATTCTTAAAGCTTGATCTGCAAAGTCATTTGTAACTTGGGCTGTTTTAGAAATGTGGAGGAGTTAAAAGAACCTTTTACTCTGTTGCATGAAATGGAAATATTCTGGTAAAGTAGGAGTAACTCACCTTAGTACTTTAGTTCAGTACGTGATTAAATGTACTTAGTTACTTTCCTGCGTGGACTACATGACACACATGTGGTTTTACCCCAGAGAGAAGCTGTACAAAGAGCATGCCTAATGTTTTTTTTTTTTGTGGGACTGTATGTACGCAGGCCTACATAGCTCCACTCTCACCCACACTCAAACACACTCGCGTGACACTCAGAGTCACACAAACACCCAGCAGAGAGGAATCCTTCCTGAACAGATTTGCTGTCAAACCTGAAATGTGTCTTCAGGAGGAAACAGGAAACAAAAACAGACTCTGACAAAGTTTTCTGGAAAACGTTGATGAACGACAGCTGGATATTCACACTTGATTTGAATCGGAGGAATGTTTTCATGTAGCTTCAGCGAAACACGTCTGAAATAAATGATTTTTAATTTGCAACTCTCAAAGTGTCGTGATATGTAAAATCTGATGCATGAACAACATACGTCATCTGTGAGGTTTAAGTTCACTGAGGGGAACTTGGGACAGACATGATGCAGTTCCTTTTCCTGCCTGTTGGCAGAGACGCCATCCGGCCTTCTTTCTGTTCCCAGAATCCCACAGAGGATCCGACTCTACAACCAGGAGGACGACTGTCTTCCAACTGTTGCTTCTTTTAACTGTCTTCTTATGCAATATGTCATTTTATGTTGTTTTTATCTCTGGCTATTTGTTTGTGATGTTTTGATAATGGTTGATTGAGATGGGAGGATTGTCATTTCGACTCTGGAACCTTGAGGTATTTCGTCGCCCCACTGATTTGCATTCATAAGCAACTTTCCTCTGTTTTCACACAGACACTGTTTGACACCAAGGAGAGACTTTTACACATAAAAAGTAACAATCAAAACACTTTTTCGTCATCGGTGTTTAATCAAAAAGAGGTCAAGACAAGAACAGAGCTGCGAAGAAGAAGTGATACAGGAAGACATTTTACTCAGGGATTATTGATTTGATTCATCACAACACACACATATTAACACACACACACACACACACACACACACACAGTCTCAGATTTGATTCTCTCCTACAGTCAGCAGGATCTCAGAGGGCATGTATCAACCTGCAGGAGTTTCTGTTGTCTTCCAGTCAACCGTTGCTTTTTTGGCGATCTTCATGTTGTGAAGGAGCTGCTGCAGTGAAACCCATTCGTCCTCCCCTCCTGTTTAAACCCGTAACATACAGAAAAGCAGTGAGCGTGGTGCAACACACCGAGCAGGGCCCTGCCTCATCCTGAACGGGAAGGGGAGGGGGGGGGTTTGGTGGGAATCCTTGAGACACCCCAGAAAAGAGGTTGGCGTTAAAGCCGAGAGCATTGTAATGTCAGTGAGCGGGAGTTTCACTTGAACCAGCGCCAAACCTCTGAGCCTGAGGGGGACGAGAAGCAGGGAAGATCGGGACGATTACATTTATAGAAACATATGAAGTGGAATTAGTTGTATCATCATAAAGAAATGAAAGACAGCAGGAGAGAACTGTCATCAGGACGGTTACGCTGAATAACACAGAAATAGGATATACTCTGACAGTTACATTTAACGGCTTCAGTAATTACATTTTAATCCTTTTAGACCAACCAAATGAATGAATTAAGACTCCAGTCCTGACTCGCAACCTATGCAAACTACTTATGATCCACGGGCTTCGATTGCATCAGTAGAATCGCTCTACTCTTGACTTTCTTCTGTGTTTCGGGCTTTAAAGTGTGAACAGACCGCAGAGGTCAGAGAGAGTGTGAAACCGCTGCTGAGACAACTTTCTTTACAGGGACGTCTTTTGTTAGCTGATCCTCAGACCAGTCAAACCAGCAACACCTCAGTCCCTGGTCCATCCCAGGGTGGAGCAGAGAAATCACTGCAGTCAACAAGCATGGGCGAGGCTAACCGCCACCTATATGCTCCTCATGCGGGTCAGGGTTTCAATCTGTGTGCTGGGGAGATTTCTTCATGTGGCACATGTATGATAACACACACACACACACACACACACACACACACACACACGCACACGCACACACGCACACACACACACACACACACGCATGCACAGAAAGTCTCAACTGCATGTCTATTATAGTTAATTAACTGCCGTCAAGACAGCTGGAGTGGATTTTGATTCATCGCCTCTCAGTTTAAGTACATTTTAAAGAGGCTCTCTTTAAAGAGGCACAGTGGAACCAGAGACCTTGTTCTGATGAACTGAGAGGTCTAGTGAATGCATATGCAGCCCATATGATACATGTATGCATCCGCTTATTTTGGGAGGTGTGGGGGATTTAGAAACCTGTTTCCATGTGCAAATTTAGTGGACATTGTAGATCTAAAAGTACTGATCCAGACTCTTTTGAAGTACACTTTAGAGTTACCTGATTTAAAAAGCAATGCACCATTGTGATCACTCGCTCTCTGCACCCGCAACGTCACCGTCTTAGTCGGTGCAGCAGTGTCGGCTAAAGGCCAGCAGAGGGCAGTGTGTGATAACGTTTATGTGAAAGCAACACGCAGCACTCAAACCCACTCCTCTCGTGCTGTTTTAAAGAGAACTAGGTTGTTTAATTTAACATTGATCTGTTTCAAATATCTGTTCCAACAAGTCTACTGTCCTGTCGTGCTTTAAAGGCAAGAAACTGGGCTTCACACACACACACACACACACACACACACACACACACACACACACACACACACACACACACACACGTGTGTGCGCTGCCTCATCCGACACACAACTTCACACAACTAAAGAGGGCTTTATGTGCTCTCAGCCTTTTCTGACCCCTCTATTTTTATGCAAATGTCTTCCTGTAGGGACAGTGTACAGGCGCTCTTGTCTATGGAAATTAATGGCGGACTGTAACTGACGCTGCAGATAAAAGACAATGTTTGATAGATAAAGCCTCTACGCCGAGAGGCCTCTTATTAGGAAGAATACTCACTCACTCACTCACTCACTCACTCACTCACACACACACACACACACACATGCATGCAGTGTGTCTGACTCTTTGTCTCTTTCCTTTCTGCCCTCTCCCTCTCTCTCTCTCTCTCTCTCTCCTCTCTCTTCTCTCTCTCTCTCTCTCTCTCTCTCATGAATATTTCACCATTTTTTCATTCCCCTGTTGAGTTTTGCTCTTGCTGCTTCTCTCTCTCTCTCTCTCTCTCTCTCTCTCTCTCTCTCTCTCTCTCTCTCTCTCTCTCTCTCTGAAACCCATCTCTTCCTCTCTTATCTTCTTCTCCCCTCCTTTTCCTTTTCTTTCATCCTGATGAGTGTGTGGGGGGGGGGGGGGGGGGGGGGGGGGGGGGGGGGGGGGGGGGGGGGGGGGGGTTGGATTATTACATCCGCGAACAGGAAGGCAAAGAAGCATGGCTAAAACACCCAGGGCGTCTGCAACGTGACACCTCGCTCCGATATCTGAAAATGATTTCTGCCACGATCAAGCATCTATTTCGGGGGAAATCCACTCTGCGCTGCATGCGTCCAGACAGAGTATAGGACATGTATGACAGGACAGATGGAGGGTGGACAGTGTTGTCCCACTCCTCACAAGAGACAGGACATCAAGACAGGAAGTGCGGCAACAACATCATCATCATCCCTCCCCTGCTGTTCCTCCTCCTCCTCCTCCTCCTCCTCCTCCTCCCTCGTCCTCCTCCTCACAACACACACACACACACACACACCACACACACACACACACACACACACACTCACACACAGATGTTCCCGTGTACAACCCCCCCCCCCCCCCCCCCCCTCCCTCCCGATCCCCCGCACTTGTAAAACGTTGGCGTGCCGCTTGTAGCCATGGAAACCGTTGTGTGCTGGGCCGTCTCTCGAAAATGTATTCATAAGAATCCCACTGTGGTATAAAAAAAAAAAAAGAAAGAAAAGAAAGAAGGAGAGACGATCGGACCCGGTGGAGGAAAAAGAGGCTGCATTCATCACCATGACGGTGGCAGTAGAGGGTGGTTGATGTGCTGGACTTTACTGTACGCACAACATGTTGAGTCCAAGAATAACGCGTCCTCTTGTGTCTTCTGTTTGAGAGAAAAGTGCAGGCAAGGAAGATGTGTCATTAACATGTTTATTGATGTTTAATTGTATTGTCCTCAATAAAGAAACAAGTGCAGGCAATTAAAACATTTCTAATGATGAATAGCCTTTTAACAAAACCTACTTTCTCCTGTCTTCTTGTCTCCAGAACACCTCAAATGAATCCACTGCAGTTTAACAGAAAACTCAAGGTCCACTTACTAGCTTTTTTCTGGAGGTTCTCATCTGATGGTCTTCTTCTGTGGATGGAGTTGGACAACCTCCATTACAACTGAACTACAAAAGACAGTGAGACCAAGAGATAAGATTGAAAGCAAGCAAGTTGACCACTTATGAAAAGCCCCCAAAAAACATGTTTGTTTTTTTTTGGTCAAATCATTGTTTTGTAATTGCAAAGTTCCCAGGGCATCTTTGTCCGATCTACTGTTTGTATCTACTCAACTTTAAAACATATTTCCATTATTACAGGTCCTTTCTAAACAACATTCATCATCTCCCACATGTTGTCCCAATCCTCCAATCAGGACACTCCAGCGACCTCCTGCTGTCAGTCAGACCTCACGAACAAAACCACTCTTCCTCTCCACAAGTGCCTGATGTCTTCTCCTCACGCTACGTCCTCTCTGCTTGTTTGTGTAAGTGTAATTTGGTGATATTTATGTAACTTTATCCAACGCTCTTTGTGCTCATGGTCAACACACGCGCACACCTTCCCGTCTTGGTTTCTGTCTGGTTTCTCTGGTACACACTCTGCGGTCCCCCTGTCAGCCCAGTTAACGCCCAGGTAACAGCTGCTGTCATGATGGAATGTAAACAGCACTGATGGAGTCACATCAAGTCTCACGCCTAAAGACGGGGGGGGGGGGGGGGGTAAACCACAGTCAAGACACAGACTCCACCCTTTTATTCTGTCTCTCCTCCCTTTGTGTGTGTGTGTGTGTGTGTGTGTGTGTGTGTGTGTGTGTGTGTGTGTGTGTGTGTGTAGCACGAGGTGTCGGCCAGATTACTGACCCGTCGGCGGTGACACACTATCCTGGCATCTTCCCTCTGTCTGCCCCCCCCACCCCCCAAAAAAAAAATCCTGTCTGTCTCCGTCTGAGCTTGACTTTGTTCATCCTCGTCTCTCTCTCTCCTCTCCCTCTCTCCCTCTCTCTCTCTCTCTCTCTCCTCTCTCTCTCTCTCCTCT
>NW_027176583.1:648978-785051 GCF_023349555.1 Cebidichthys violaceus
CTCACGCCTAAAGACGGGGGGGGGGGGGGTAAACCACAGTCAAGACACAGACTCACCCTTTTATTCTGTCTCTCTCCCTTTGTGTGTGTGTGTGTGTGTGTGTGTGTGTGTGTGTGTGTGTGTGTGTGTGTGTGTGTGTAGCACGAGGTGTCGGCCAGATTACTGACCCGTCGGCGGTGACACACTATCCTGGCATCTTCCCTCTGTCTGCCCCCCCCACCCCCAAAAAAAAAATCCTGTCTGTCTCCGTCTGAGCTTGACTTTGTTCATCCTCGTCTCTCTCTCTCTCTCTCTCTCTCTCTCTCTCTCTGATATGCACCACATGACCTCACTGTCAAGAGATCACACAGGATGCTAGTGAGCATGTCAATCTGTTTTTTTTGGGGTGTTTTTTTTTTTACTGCCCTTGGTCTCCATGGCAACAGTCAAAGTCAGGGAGCATGAGAGAGAAAAAGAGACTCTGAGAGAGAGAGAGAGAGAGAGAGAGAGAGAGAGAGAGAGAGAGAGAGAGGCAGGTTCATACAGAGATGAATCATGGCAGGATGCAGACCATTTAAAGCTGTGAGTGTGTTTGCGTGACGTGTTACACTCACTCCGGACAGTAACGCATTATTCACTCACTTACCGGTTTGTTTGGTACGCTACAGCTAAACCTAGTCTCATTTAAAAAGCCTTGCAGTACAGATTCTACCTTCATATAGGTTGTAATGTGTAGTTGTTGTTGAAGAGAAGTGTGGTTTCAACTAGTTAGAGTGAGATTGCTTTGCAAAATGACCCTAAACCAAACCCTAACCCTATTAATAAACACGAAAAGGCCCATAACGTCATCTATTCTTTACGTTATACATGTTAATGACTCATTATTCAACTTATTAACTAAACTCGCTTGGCACAAGGAGAGACACTAGGCCTAGATCACCTCAGTCTGGGGGTCTGGGGGTCCTGTCCTGGCACACAACAAGCTCTAGTAGTCTATGTTGATGCAATTTTCGACATTTTTTTTGATTTTGAGGGGGATATTTTCATTTCTAAAAACACAAAATAGATGTACATAATGAATGTTCAGTATGCAGACCACAGACTAACAGACGGTTTATAGCGGACAGCAGAAACACACAACAGAGGAGAGGAAACTTGGTGCAAATGAGCCTCAAAAGCTCTCTGCTGCATCATCACAGAGCAGGGTCACCTTGGGTGAGGAGAAGAGGAGGAGGAGAGGAGGAGGAGGAGAGGAGGAGAGGAGGAGAGGAGGAGGAGAGGAGGTGGAATAAATAGAAAGGAGAGCAGAGTGCTCGTCATCAGAGCAGAACGTGACCCGAGGCCTGGACGCAGATTGAAGCGCCTCTCTGTCTCTCTCTCTCTCTCTCTCTCTCTCTCTCTCTCTCTCTCCTCTGCCGTCTGTGCTTCTCAGCCTTTTAGCCGGATTACCTCGTTGAAACGAAGCCGACAACTGTGTGCCTGTGGACGAAAATCATTGATCACAAGTGTAAAAGCTGAAAGACCACGCAGATCTCCATCTGCGTGAGTCGGATAGTGTTGCATAATCAGCACGGAGCAGACAATAGCCTAAAGTGAAAAATAAATAAATAACAGGTACGCCTGTCGTACAGCACAGCGCTGCTAATGTTGCTGTATGTAAAAAGAATGAATCTAAAGTGATGAAAGGAGGTAGAAAATGATGCAACACATGCAGTCACAAAGCACCAAACACCTTATCCGATTTTTCCATATTTGGGTCATAAATCACTTACTGTTGGAGCAGAGTGTCCGGAAGACAACGTGGCAGCACTTCCTCCGGGGATATCCTTTGTGTGTTTATAGCCACAGGATATTTGTACCACTTCTGGCTCCATGCCTGTTCCTAATATAGTATTTAGCATAGTAATAGTGAATGATAAGAACATTTAGCCAACTTATTATTTATTAATTCATCATAAAAACAACCTCTAATGGTACAGATTTATTTTTTAAAAACTGATCACAGTGGAAGAGTTTGAAAGTTTACTTTTGATGCAATTATACCACAGAGCCATTGTTTGTCTTTTTTTAAATGACAATAGAAAGCGTGGGCGGACGGCTCACATTGCTATGGTGACAAGACCACAGCAGAAGGTAAGAGAGGCGAGAGAGTAGGGATCTGTAACGTGAGAGGAAGGAGAGAGCAGATCAATGCAGGGAGCGATAATAAACCACGTTGGAAATAAAAGCATAGACAATGAGACAAAGAGCCTCTCATATCGTCTCTAATGGAAGTGTGATGTTAGTGGAAATGTCAGCAGCTCAATGGTATTTACTGCAAACACTTGAGCTGAAGGGTCTTGGTACGATCGAGGCCTGTGTGGCGTTCAAATATGTCCCCGTGCAAACACACACATACAGGCAAAAGACCTGGGTAGCATCTGAGTAATCAAGTCCATACTAACATCCTATTCAGTATGCTAAATTGATCCTTTTTAGTACATCCAAAACCTATGAAACCAATACATGCGTACGTGGAATTCACCCTATTTCTGGTGAAATATTACAGCGAACAGCTCTGGAACATCAATATCACTACAGCCTAAGTGTAAGATTCCACTTCAGGCGTGATGTATTTTTTAATCTAGTTCAGACTTTATGATTCTCACAAATCCGCGTTCGATCACATGAGGTTTGGCACTGGTTAACATGGTTACGTGTCTCTGAATCATGTTCTAACTGGTGAAGGAGGCTCCAAGGGAGTGATTTGGTTATTACAGTCCAGTGGGTTTCTGAAAAGATAAATACTATTGTTTATTCATACAAGTATGGTGAACGATGGCACATGTATTGACAAGCCTCTGAGGATGAGATGATGAATATATGTATATGGCAGCAGCTGGTTAGCTCAGCTTTGCACAAACATTGGAACCAGTGAGCTTTCAGACAGACAGCCTAGCTGTTTTCCCCCTGCTTGGCTTGTGCTAAGCTAGGCTAACCAGCTGCTTTTCTTCTTATCTAACTAAGAAAGGGAGAAATAGTTTCATAAACAGTACTCATACGTGTACAGTACATACTCTAATGTGAAATGTTCTCCTTTAACTCTTCAATTCTTTTCCTTTTAGTCATTATTTTCATGCAAACGGACCGTACCTTGTTTCTTTCAGCGTCAAAGCTGACCTGGTTAACGAGCTGTGTCTCATATATTCTGGCGTAAACTGCATCCCCCACTCGCTCTTCCACTTCCTTGTTCTCTCTATCTCTATTAGGGCTGCAGTCTGACCCGGCTAGCTGTTGCTAAGTTTATCTCTGTGCCAATCTGTGCCCTATAGGCATGCAGAGGCAACCCAGAAAAGACAGAGTGCACTGTCAGTTAGAATAATCAGGGGATGGAGGAGGAGGGGGACGAAAACTCACGATGGCCTGCTCTGTTTATTACGACCCGCGAGCTGCAATCTACTGCAGAACGAGGGGGCTGTGGGCGAAGCATGTGCATGTAAGCGAGTGGAATTGAGAGCGTGCGAGTGGGTGTGATGGTCACCCGTGAGAAACCATCTCATAGCCTCCAAAATATTAGCTGCTGCGAATGAGAGCGGGGTGCTTTTGAATCTTTAGAAATTAGCTCGGCGCCCCGTTCCTGATGACCTTTTCTGCTGCTGTTTGCCTGCAAAGTCTGACTCAGTCACTTAATAATTAACACCAACCCCCCCACAACTATTACACGTGGTCCATGCTAATCATGCCACGGTTACAGACGCACTGTGCTGAGTGAACGTCTGCTTTATTAGGTCTCCAGTCCGCCCGCTACAGCTTGGTAGATAACATACAAGGCCGCATTGTAAAATCAGGTTGCAATCTTTCATCTTTCATTTGACCTGTGAACAGCACGGCAAATGCACCATTCTGTCTAAACTTATGGTTGTAACTGGTGCACTGGAATATACTCCAAACCTATCAGTCGATGCATTGATCCATAGTGAGGCATGCATTGTGAATAATTGCGTTTGTGACCTCTGTGCAGTGAGTTGTCCTCGCTGCACTGGAAAAGCCCCTCAGGTCAGGACCGGGAGGTCTCAGTCCCGCTGGTAGTGTGCTGCATCAGGTCCAGCAGAGAGCTTGATGTGAAGTAGCGGCTCTCGGACGTGGAGCCTTTGGCTGAGGCCTAACGCTGCACTGCAACAGGGCGTTTTCTTTTTCTTTACCTCTGACATAGTTTGATTGTGCAATATGTTCCTGCTTGTTACATAACAAAGTCTTTTAGATCATCACTGGGGAGGGATATTGATGTGAAAGTGACCCGGTTTGCTTAAATAGGCATAGTCCAGGTTAGTGGGGGAATCCTTCAAAGTCAGTGGGCCAGCAGGATTACATTACAATACACTTTTTGTTTTTGAAGAATAATATTCTTGACTCCTGGTTCAAACGAGGCAGTTTTGGAGGAAAGAACCACGCGGTCGTTGGTGTTTTTAGCGGTCTAAAAGTGCGTCGAGCGGTTGAGGAAGAGGCTCTACAGAACTATTTAGAAGGTCCCTTCACCGCGGCGACACTTCTGAACGACGTGATGCTTGTTCCCTGAGATAGCAGCTTGTCTTTCTGACATCACTGTCATTGATTTCCGATTATATTATACATTTATCGTGCAAAATATGTAATCTGACTGAAAGTAATCTAATCTAAAAATGGCTACTGTGACCATATATTTGTAGAAGCTTCACTTTTCTGCATAAATGTAACTACATAATCACATTTCCATTACTCGTCTTTGGTTTCGCAGCAGCAGCTCTCTCTCTTTAGGCATGTTGAGACGCAGCCAGGGCAGTGTCTGCTTTCTGACTGGCACAGTGTTTGAGCCGTGCCCTCTGATGACTCATGAAACAGGATAGACAACAAAACAAAAAGATGGTATCCATACAGACAGACTTCTGCACTTTACAATTATGCCCATGTCTTGGTCAAACTGTTGCTATTTTGTTCGTCACAAGCGAAGCCCGGTTTTTATTAGACTTAAACTGCACAGCAGCCACACGAGGGACACGCCCGGTCACACATTACAGAGCATGGCTGTGTCGGATACAGCGGCGTGCCATGCTCACCTCACCTTTGAGTAAACCACAGGGAGTGGCAGAAGTATCATAAAAACAGCTTTCGTAACTTTCCATTTCAGTTCTTCTCACCACAGAGAAGGAAGGGAGAGGCCTGTGTGATAGGCATACTCCACGCATGAGCAATGGCTTTAATTGTCTAAACATCGTCACATTTCAGTTCCTTATAACAACTAATTATGTATACTCCACATTTCTGCTTACCATTTTGAATGCATGCTGCACAGCTTTATGGTTTACTATTGTTGTGAGTTAGCACAGCGTCAACTGAATTATTATGCGACAATAATGTAACAATGACATCATCCGGACATGTGCACTGTGTTGAATTACAGATACCATGCAAGTTTCCAGAATCTGCAAATCGATTCCAGTCTACAAAATGTAATGGAAACCAAAGGATGCATGGAACGGCAGATGATGAAAGGCATCCAAACCACTAAAACACATCAGCAGAGTGTGAAAAACAGTTAGTTCTAATGTAGAGGGGATTTGTAGTAAAGTGCAACACAAAAAAAGAACATATTCCTGGTTTAACGCTCAGAAAATGCAAAACCAGATCACTCCAGGGATTAAACATGTGTTAAAAGTGTACATAATACATGCTCTGCTTCCAGCGCTGTGACACTCCTACCAGCAGATTGACAGCTCTCCCCTCAGGAGACACATGTCCTCATCATGTGCACTTCCCTCTCTATTCACGGTCTCCTCTATCCTCATTCCTCGGACGCATTCCTGCGCAGAGTTGGCTGCGCATCCTATCTGCAGGTAGACACATGGAGCCCATCAGCCCTCCTGCCCTGTCTTATCCACCTGGCAACAGGCACACAGAGTGACTGATGGTATTCGGGTGTCTACTGTACCTTGCAAAAACAGCAGAGCGAAAATGCTTCACTACACGGATGAAGGGATGTTCTCTCCAACGGTGATAATATTGCATGTGTGTTTATAGAGAAAGGGGCCAGCGGCGAAAAGCTAAAATATATTGAGGAAAAGGAGGGAATGAAAATGAAACAATGCAGTTTGAGACAGATGGCAAATGAAAGAGAGATAGGAGCACTCAAGCCTACTCCTAGCACTGTTTCATTTGGCTGAGTCTCTGGTACTGTAGCACCATTGGTGGGAGTATTGGAAGCCCACTTGTTGTGTAACACCTTTTCCCTCCTCCACACTAACGCCAAACTGTGCTACAACAAGGTTGAATCACAACAGCTTTCATCTTCCAGTGTGGGATATTTCAAGTGTTTTATGTTGTTTTTCATGCTTCCCCATCTCCCCACTTCCCTTTTCACTGTAGAAGAAAGTTCAGCAAGTCAGTGAATCAGACGGCAAACTGTGTGAAGTCAATCATTTGGAGCGATAGATCAACCTGAGTTTGTGTCTCTATTTATTCCAAAACCCTGCAATGTATTTTTTTTTTTTGCTTGAAGAAACCTGTTGTCCAGCTTCAAAGACTCATCTGGCACTCTAAAGACAAGTGTCAAAAGATCACATTGGAGGCCTTCAGCTGAATGTCTTTCTCAATGTGCAACTTTTCTGCAATTACGTCAAACTTCTTCCCGAGAAAGCCTGTGGTGCTGCAACAGATTTGAGGCCTACTTTCAACTTCAGAGGAAATTCCAATTACAGAATTTGTGGTTATGAACACTAATGAACGGAACTCCAAAGTTTTCAGTTAAATAAATCAACATTTCTTACTTTTATAATAACATAGTGTTACGGGACATTTTTCTCAATAGTGCTTGTATTTCACGAGTTGAACTAAGACCAAAGAAAACAAGTTACATAAAGCTGCTGCACACAAAGGCTCCCATAATGCTAAAGAGCAATCATGCTTCCTGAGGAACATCATTGATTTTCCTGTTCTGACCTGCTCCCTGTTGACCTCGACAATAGTTCTCCACTGTGCTGAGTTGGAGATTTGCTTCCCCGCATGTCGTATACCTCAAGATCAATGGAGGCTTCTACGTCAGCTAATTTGAAATGATATCTAATTGAAACCTTGCTCCATTCAACGTTGACCTCTTTCTGCAATAAGGCCAATAACGCCACAGCTGACTTAGCCAGACCGATTGCACCACGGAAATATGCAGCAATTTACTGTCTTCCTGACATTTCAGTCACTGCAGCAGGAACCTCAAAAGCATGTTGTTGATTTTTGATAATCTTTATCATATTAATTTCTAGATTTCTCATCTGTCTTCCACTTTATTTCAAGCCCCCCCCCCCCCCCCCCCCCGCTCACCCCCTACAGTTAGTATTTCTGGCTCACATAGAGAGGCACAGAATCCTGCCAGAGTGTGCCTCGCTCGGGGCTCTTCCGCAGCCAACTGCTACTCCACTCTGCAGCGAAGTGGAATGATGCTCTGCGGCCGCAGCGTCCATGCTGGAAGCGCTGCAGCATGTTGCATTTTTTTTTGTGCACGTGGGTGTGGGAGTGCTGGGCGAGAAAGACACCATAAATTAAGGCGCTTCATCTACGCATGTTAAAAGAAAAGGATGTTGTGGAGAGGGAAGAAGGGACACGGCTCTGAACAAGCAGCCTGTGCATATAGGTGTGTCTGAACATGTTTCACTGCCGATCCTCCGCGGAAAGGCTGAGTCAGTCAAGAGAAGCACAGACAGAGTGAAGAAAGAGATGGGAGGGGGAACTGATACTGAGCTGACTCCATACATTATGAAAGTATGAGATGAGACAAACACCCCAGAGGACACTGTCTGAAGGATACTGCATCTGAATGAACCTCAGTAAACCTTTTCAAAGGTCTGTGGAGAAAAAACCATAGAAAAGGATTTCTGTCCAAAGCACAGAATTCAAGAAATCTGTCTTTCAACAATATCCACAATTAAATACTGAAAGTATAATCTCAGAAGCTGCTTCATAAATCATGATTGTACAAATCTGCATGCAAGGTGGAGTCAGGACTTCTGTGTGCGCTGCGTTCAGCTGTATGATCATTCATGATTTGAAAAAGGCTTTTGCATATATTTCCAAAATGACATATTGTCGTGGATCAAGCAGTGGAGGCACAAAGAAACACAGGTTTAAGGTTCAAACGTTGGGTTTATTTTCCCAAGTAAGGTTAATAAACAAAGCAAAAATAACTGCAGACAAGTGAATTAACCCAGATCCCCCCCCCCGTGCTGCCAGAGCACTTGGTATGGTCCATGGCTTGGGCCTCTATTGCAGGCTCGCCCTCTGCCTAATCTTTTGTTCAGCCAGATAGGAGAACTCAGCAGGCAGGTAACCCAAAGGCAAAGATAAATGGATCAATATCACTAGCAACATGACAAAAACTATGTAAGCTACATGTGCATGCTTCGTCCAGAAAACATATAAAATAAACAAATTCTAAACCAAAGGAGCTGATTGTGTTTTATGTAGATTTGACATGATTAGTCATTTTCACAATTTGACCATGTGGCAATGATGTGGGTGAGTCTGAGAAACCTCAAACCTTTGTGGCTGTAGCCTCGGCCACCACACGTCATTGCTGGAATAGTGATTGTTACGTAGTAGAATGTGCAGATATTCACCCGCCGGTTTGACACAAAGCTGTCGTTCATCCTTCCTGCATTTGGATCTAAAGAAATGACGTTTTGTCAATCAGCGAGGACGACATGTGTCAAAGAACAAAAGGCTTCCTGCTATTGTTAACAAGCCACCATGGTGACAAATCTGTCAGTCGTCGTCACCATCCCATAACTCCTCCGCGGATCTAAATATAAACTGCAGAGGTCATTGGTGTTTTACATTAACTGCCAATATAAATGTGTGTTTTATTCTGGGGTCACGTTTGCTGAGGATGTTCCTTTTGCCATACAGGGCGGCGGCATTACATGTAACACGTGTGCAAATGTTGGCGTGTCAAGAAAAACATTCAGGACTGAAACATATGAAGGTCCTCCTGACCCTCTGGGCATCGGAGAATGATTACTCATCCGTCTCAGGTTGCCACAATATCAGCGGCATTCGCTTCCCTACTTGATTGCGAGGTACTGCACAGACTAACTAGCGTTAGTGTTCTATTTTAAAGAAGAGAGGAGAATTCAGGTGACTTTGATGAAATGAAGGTTGTGCTGAAGAGCGATGACAGTATAAGCGCGTCCTATTTGACAGAGAGGCCTATGTGTGTATAGGCGCCCCCCCCCCCCCACACACACACACACGTATATAAATGTACATGAAGCCTTGGTGTTGTGCATCTCTACAGCGATGTGCACTTTAGTGAGCACAGGTGATGCATTATTCATAAAAGCAGTCAAAGAATGAGGGAGGGAATGCAACCTGCATACCAAGCTAACTAATACACACACACACACACACACACACACACACACACACACACATACACACAGCAGTTTATACAGTAGCCTACATTTTCTGCATAGGCCTTAGCACATAACCTCTGTTTAAAAGCAAATGTGCAGAAGCTGATTTTCGAGTGTAAAGACATGATAAGCGAGAGGAAGCTCAGCGCCACCGAAATCTGTACAAGCTACGGGGATGAAAAAAAAAAAAAAAGCACATTGACTTCCCTGAAATGCAGGAGGAGAGTCTAAATCCTGCTTGATAATTCAGTGACGTTCTCCATTGGATTTAATTAGTGCCTAGAACCTATTGAGATCCTAGTGTGTGTGTTTGCGTTTGTGCACGTATGTGTCTGTGACGGAGACAGAGAATGAAAGAAAGGGTTTTAATTACCTCTAATTAGAGCTGAGAGATTGGCTGTGAAATGGAGCACAGAGGCCTAATTGCCATGAGACGACCTCCCACCACCGCGCCGTGTGGATGGGAGACCAGCATCTACTCTTACAGTCAGTCATTTAGCAGTCAAACGCCACTAAATAAACACAAGGAGATTCACAATATAATATACAATTACAATATATATATATAAATATATATTATGTAACAACATGCAATCACTCCTGTGTTTGTCACTAAATTCATCCAAATTTCATATTCTATTCAGTTTCTGCATTACCGGAAAAAAAATGATTAAAGAGATTTTTAAAGAGGAAGTAGATGCTTCTTAAACACAGAAAAAGAATCTAATGAGCTTCAGAAAATAGCTTCATCTCTCATCTATTATTCAACCTCTATCTCTACCTCCATCAGCAGCTACACACACACACACACACACACACACACACACACACACACACACACACACACACACACACACACACACACACACACACACACACACACACACACACACTGTCCATTTGCAGTAGCACGTTGACAAATGAGAGGAAGTATTAAAGTGCTCTGTGTCTGTGTGTGAGCACAGCAGTGGTTGTGTGTGTGTGTGTGTGTGTGTGTGTGTGTGTGTGTGTGCACAAATGGCATGCAATTTTAATGATATTCTTCGAGTGGATAGTCTTTCATACAATATCATTTGAAGTATCTCTAAAATCAATGTCTCCTTATCGGGAGTGTCAGTGGTGCATCTCAGGCTGATGTGACCTCACCTCTGGTGTGGGAGACTCCCTCACTGGTAGCCGTGCTGCAGCTCTTCATGGACCAGAAGAACAAATATGAGAGCGCCGAAAAGCTGGCGGCGCTGATCAAGAGTGGAGTTGCAAAGAAGGAGCAAACGGTTTGGTACGGAATTAACCACAACACATGATGTGCATTTGCCTCTTCTGAAACTTTGTCAGATGATCAGCTCCGCTCTCCATCCTAAAAAGTTTTCAAACCTTTTACTTTGACCCTGGTGTGAACAGAATGGCAAACTTGATATTGTCCACTGTACTGCATTTGAACACACGTTTATTGAAATCTGATATTTCGGATGCTCCACATATCCGAGGAAGCACAGAGACATGTGAACTTGAGTGATAGAAGCTGCCATGCTGCTGGCTGATATTCACACAAGCAGCTCAAAAGTAGAGCTGACGCCATGGGATTTCCCAACCTATTAACCGTTACTATTATTAGCCATCTGGCCCACTGTGGACATGAGACTCTTCATCTAACAGCGCCATGTCTAATGACAGAAAGATAGGACTAGAAAAGCAAGGCGTGTGCGTTTAGGTTTGGCCATATACAGAATGGTAATGTTCTTTCCTGTTGGGAGCAACTGGAAAAACAGTGGAAACATGTTTTGATTGAATATTAAATACCTGAAGAGACCATCTGAAGATGTAAGAAATGGTCATTTTAAGTAATTCAAATCTGTATTTTCAATTCATTTGAATCTTTTGTATTAACTTGTTTTATCAATTAAAAGTATAACATGCAAAAGAAAGAATTAACACTATCTACACTTTCAAAATAAAACAAATTAAAATGTATACTTCATGTAAAATATGTGCATCTGTGATTTGCATGTATCCGTGCAGCGATCGCTGCTCCTTCTACAGTGCCAAAACTCAGAGGACAGAAGAAAATGGCCAACATATTCCAGAAAATATCATCCAGCTAAGCACAGAAACAGCATGATGGGTGTCTACATCTCTCCCTAAAGTAAATACCATCTGGTGAAAGTCACAGTTCAACTCGTACCTGTATTATAGTCTTCAAATGATGGATTGTAAACGTGACCCAGATTACACTGTGATTCATTCCGAATGTTTCCTTAAATCATGTGACTCCTCGCTGCCAACAAGTCACCAGACCACATTAGACAGCTGGCTTCACCATGGGGGGGGGGGGGGGGGGGGTCAGTGCAATAGCAGGCCTGCAGTCAACCAGAGGAAAGGAGTCAAAAATATTATATTTAGTAAATAGAACGACAGCTTTCTTATTTTAAATGACTTCCTCCTTCACAATCATTCTGTATCAGCCTGTAGGAGAGACTCTTAGGGATGGAGAATGAATGAAGTCATCTTGTCTTGTTTGCATTCCGTCCTGTCTGTCCTGGTCCTACTGAATACATGGACTGGATGGTTACATAAAGCATGTTGAAGAGGACAGTTTGTATTCACAGTGTCAGATGACATGTACGGAACAAAAAAAAATGATATTGCGCAATAAAAACTGTAAAATGATGGTCTATGATGGCAGCACTGGATAGAGGGAATACACACGGTGAATGGTAAATAACCCGTGTCTGGTGGTTTCCTTGGGGAGGTGTGACTCAGCACACTGTGATGCGATTGTACCAGTACAGGAGCAGAACTGAGGCTGTATTTTATTATTTGACTGGCATGTTAACCCCAGTAACATATACATGCATTCATCGAGATTATGATGGGTCATATTATGGGTTGGTCGCATATTGTGTACAGATCAGTCATCAAATGGACCAAATCAATTGGTACTGTGTGACATGTTGATTGATTACATTGTAATTGACAAAAAAAATTTCATCTCAAAGTCCATTTTCTGACTGTTCTGGAGATTCTGATCATATCACATGACCCTAGAAGACTTTGATCGGTTGTCACAGTTTGGAAGTATGTGTCCTGCTTGCCATGAATACTCACTTGAGCACCAAATCCACAGCTGGAAATAGTCCCCCAACAAATGCACAATCAACGTATGTTTGAGCAACATTCGGTAATATAAAAGACTGGACTATTTGTGAGACATTTTTAAAAGATTTAAGTTTAAGTCTTCAGTGGGAACAATGGAGATTTGGGACTGAGAGCCGTGGAAGGGAAGTTGAAAGTGTTGTCGTTTATAGTCTTCTATGAGATTTGCTGACAGTGAGAATACACAGAATAATGGCATCCTCCTCCTTTAAACAACAAAATGGCTGGCTGGCATACCAGCATGTGTGAGTCAATCACTGTCTGCTCCCCATACTGCCAAAACCGCCCAGGTTTGTCCAGGGTGGAGGTGGAGGTGGTGGTGGTGGTGGTGGTGGGTGACATTCCAGTGTGGAAGCTGATCCTCCTCAGGATGCACACACGGCATCTTCATCCCCTACACACACACACACACACACACACACACACACACACATCTCTGAGATACCTGCAGCGTGTTCATGTGTGTGTTTAACCCTGACCTTTCATGGCATATTCAATCTCAATTAGGATTTAAGGACATAACTTTCAGCAGAACTGGTCCGGAGCTATAGTCAAGGTGAACTGTACTTTTCTAAAATCAGACCAGAGGACTTGTCATACTTGACAGGGATCACAGAGCTTGTTCGATTGACTCAAAATAAAACCTGTTCATGAAGGAACATGTTATTCACTGCAACAGCGTGGCTCATGTGTGTGTGTGTGTGTGTGTGTGTGTATGTGTGTATATATATATATATATATATATATATATATATATATATATATATATATATATATATATATGTTGTGTTTAACAGTTTTTGGACAACATTGGAGGTCTATGGCGCAGACAATGAATAAGCGATACATTCGTGATGAAACGTTCATTGGTGTTTTCATAGGATTCGTTCACTTGTTGAACATGAACAATATAAAATATTAGCAGATAGTCTTTGACTAAACATTGAGGAAAAATAAATGTCTAGTCTAGTGAGTGCCACACCCGCCCACAGTGCCAACAGCGTGTGAAAGCAGGGAGCGATTGGATGAGCATCACCATGGCAATGCGATGACGTCTTCGTCCCTTGCTCTAATTGGAGGAAACCCCGTGGCCCCAGCCGCCGCAGCGTTCCGGTCTGTCAAACTACCCCCTGAAGGACCGCCTCTTTCGCCGCGCTAAACAACGACTGGTTTACACCGCCAAGTCTTTCTGTCAATCGCGTGGGATTCCGGTTTGTGATTGGACGGGCGACACTCAGCTGAACCGCCCCCTACTTCAGCACGTTTGAGTAGAGTTTTCGCTGCTGCTGCCGTTATTTGCCTTTCTGACCATCCTCTCAAATCTGATCAATTTGTGGAGCAAATTTGGACCTCCGTAGGTCAGGAACGATGAGTACTTTACGTGTTTCTTTCCGTTAAGTAGGCTATACGCTCGCTGGTTTGATCGACGAACAGAAAACTGTGTTCCGATTAGTGTTAAATACGAGTATCGCTAACGTGACATTTTTTTTTATTGAAAGGAGTGGCCGATCTAGCTTTTAGCTAACGTGCAGCTAGCCGCCGCAGACAGCTTTGTGGCGGGTTGTCGTGCGAAACGGTAGACTTCTAGAACCCGTTTATAACCAGCGTCTTTGTTGTTTTAGACTGCATGTTATCTAAAGGATGTACGTTAAATAAATTAACTACGTTTGGTAATTTAAGATATATATTTCTGGAAACGTTTTTTTTTTCTTTTTCCTCGCCTTAAGCATTTTTAATCACTGCAGTTTCCTAAACGGTTTCACTGTACTGCTCATACCAGGCGGATGCAATGTGTTTTTTCATGTCCACGCCTGCCGTTACTAACGTTCTACCCTTCTCTTCTTTTCGCAGCTTCTAACGTCGCTGTGAGGACATAACGTCGCCTGCTGCGCCCATTCTTCAAACCCCACACTCCTTCGATTGCCGCACAATCCCGGATTTTTTTTTTGTTCCCCCCAATTTATCAGTCCCCCACCAAATAATATAAACTATGGATAAAACGGATCTTATTCAGAGGGCCAAGCTGGCGGAGCAAGCCGAGCGTTACGACGACATGGCGGAGAGCATGAAGGAGGTCACGGAGAAGGGAGAAGAGCTGTCAAACGAGGAGAGGAACCTGCTGTCCGTCGCCTACAAGAACGTGGTTGGGGCGAGGCGCTCCGCGTGGAGGGTGTTGTCCAGCATCGGAGTGAAGGCCGAGGGGTGCGAGAAGAAGCAGCAGATGGTCAAAGAGTACCGTGAGAAGGTGGAGAAGGAGCTCCAAGATATCTGCGATAACGTCCTGGTAAAGTATTCCACTTTTTTTTTAGAATGGTTGTAAAGTGTTTTCTCGTAATAAAAGAAACGTGGTTTTAACGTTAACGTAGGGGTTTGTACTTAGCACTGGGCTGAAGACACTGTGTTTGCTCTACTCGGAAGGTTAACACGTCCGCATTGAGTCTGTCACAGATGCCCGTCTTCATGACACATCTGTAGTACATGTAAAGTGACGCATGATTTTATTTTAAGTCAAATATTGTGTGACAGTTGGCATCTGCCCTTTTTTTTTTTTTTTTTTTTTTGTCCTGTGAGCTCCGCTGTCGCATAAATATATGTCCGGAGAGGACAAGGAAGTATTATGTAGTCCTCCCACTGTTCCTGCCTTTTTGGGAGTCTGGATTTAGAACAATGGGCCCTGAAACTATGTGAGGGCGTGAACTGACAAAAGGTCATAGTGACTACACCATCAAGGTGTGTCTGAATGGGTGGAGAGAGGACGCAGCACATACACACACACACACACACACACACACACACACACACACACACACACACACACACACACACAGAGAGAGAGAGAGCAAAGATAGGCGGTATCCTCCGTGTTCAATAAAGCTGTGATATGTTCAGTATCCATGTCGTCCCATCTGGCCGATGGAAGCCTAATGTGGTTAGCCAAGTGCAAGAATTTACATGCCTACATGACTCACACACTTTGTGAAGCCCGGTTCGTACAGATCATCATCATCATCATACAACAAGGCTGTGCTTGACAGTTAAGCTAAATGCATTCTCAGACATTACACTCACATTTAAAAGCTTTGCTGGAATACTAGAGGGGGGTAATACTTTCACCTCTTGTTTAATCTAATGCAACAGCACAGATTGGTGCTTTGCATTATTTCAAGCCTGCCTTGATAATGGATTAGAGGAGATCGCCGCTGTTGAACCTCAGAGGAAGCTTAGCCGTAAGATTGAGATCATTTCCATGAGCCGCGCCGCAAAGTTGCAAGGGGCCCTTCATTCATTCATTTATTTATTTATTTATTTATTTTTTATTCAACCAGCTTTCCATATGATTTTCCTAAGACTGTGCACTTGAGCAGCTGTGACTCAGCTTTCAGGATCTCTCGGTAGCGAGTGGCGTGGGGAGGGTTTGTCAGCGGAGGAGGGTGTGTCGGTCCTCGTGCCTTAACTTGTCTGCAGACAACCTGACAGGTTAGTGATGCACCCACAAAAGGCTGTGAGCGCAGAGACCGCAGTAGACGAGTGAAGCTGCCTGTGCTCCCTCCGCCTAGATTTCCTGCAGTGCAGACTGTGAAACCAAGCGGACTCGCGTCTCTGCTAAAAGCGGGTCTGGAGGAAGCGGGGCCTTGTGGATGCATGGGCTCCAGTTTCCTCACAGGATGTAAATGTAGGGCCTGTAGACAAATTCAGGCTATTCACACTTCTTCAGAACATGACGCTCCAGACTGCACCGTGACATTTAAAGCTTCAAAACAGATACAATGCTACAAAGATGGGAATCTGGGGTCTTGGATTGCCAGCGTGACATGTCAGATATTTTAGCGTTGGGACATTTCAAAATCAATCTTGTCAAAGTTGACATAAAGACAGCCACATGTAGCTTAGAGCCACCTCACGGATCATTATAGTGTCGCTATTTTGAGTTGATAATGGATTAGTCCATGCTTGGAGAAAATAAATCGATTCCCTACATGCAAAGGCACCGCACACCCAACCAGTCAGGCTGTAATGCAGCAACACTGTGCTTTCTTGTCTTCTGCTGGTGACTGAAATCAGAGCTTTGTGTGAAAGCAGTGAAAGCGGGGCTACCCCTCTTCTTGTCTATTGTGCAGAGCACGCAGTGGAAGAGGAATGCTTCGTACTTGAGACATGCGCGTGTTTCGGCCGCGCCGATCTTTGTGTCGGTGAAATGACTGGGTAGTGGCTGCTGGGCTCAGACACAAGGGCAGCTTCTCTCTCCCCAGGGTTCAGAGGGGAGAGCTCTGTTCTCCCACTTTTTAAATAATAAAATGTGTTTTAAGTTGAAGGCAAAGAGGCTGTTTCTATGTATTCTAAACGCCGTCATGCCTCCCGGTCAGAACTGTCTTTTGGGTTAAGGTATTGTCGAGCATTTTTCCAGCGGTTAATCTTTTCTCTAAATCATTTAATCTGAACACAAACCACAGTTTCACAGACACAGATTAGCTCTGGTAATCTTCTCATGTCCATTCTAAAACAGATGATTTGGCCTAGAATGTAATCACAGCAGTGACTGTTTTTATATTTGAGCTATTCTACTACGATTACTCTACTCTTTACATCCCGTTGTTCTAAGCAGCCTTTTCAGTGGGAAAGCACAGATTACGATTAAAGGATGTTCATTTCCGCTGTTCTGCTGTATGTTATGTGATTTATGTTCAAAATGTATGTGTGATCTAACAGAAGGAGCCAGCAGTTGTACTTAGCTTCTGATAATGCAGAACTGTACTAATTAGTCATTGAGCATCTATGCAGGGCAAAGGGAGCAGTGCTCTCTGGTGGACGGAGGCTTAATGAACACTTGCAGTGGATGAGCCCCACCTATTTTGAGTTTTGTCACATGCAAGATGGATGTGTGTGCGTTCTCGCGTCTTTATTTGTGCCCAGTTTGGTGACCATGTTCTCTAAATATAGCATGTCTGCTAAAGCTTTTGGTAACGTCATCCCCGTCCGACTGTTCAACATCTTCTCGCTGCTTCTGCTTCAATTGATCGAACTTCTTCTGTCTCCGCAGAAACTGCTAGATGAGCATTTGATTGCAAACTCCAAAAATCCTGAGAGCAAAGTCTTCTACCTAAAGATGAAGGGGGACTACTATAGATACCTCGCTGAAGTCGCCTCTGGTGATAAGAAAGAAGGTGAGTTCACAGTTCTCCATTTATTGTACGTATACACACACACACACACACACACACACACACACACACCTGTTAGAAAGAAGAACAAATACAAGTGGCCCCTTTTCACACTGCAAATAACAATGTGTCAGATTTTGTCTTAGAGCTGGAAGTGAAGTCAAGTAGGGCACTGCGTCACGGCCGCGTGACCACAGGGCTCCGTCTCACAGGACGCTGTCATAGTGTGTGTGCGTGCGTGTGTGTGTGTCTGTGTGTGTGTGTGTGTGTGTGTCACCACATTGGCCTCCAGCTCTCCGACATTGGAACGATGTGTAGTGACAGAACTGTTCTCTTATTAGCGTTGTGTTCTTCAAATCCAGTTCTCTAAATTGGTGCGCCGGCCAACATTTGCATTAGTTTGTTCCTGATGTTTCCACCCTGTCTGTGGCTCTCAGCTCCCAAACCAGTGGTTCCTGGTGGTAGTCTTTAAAAACTGCGTAGTTTCATTATTCAATGTAAAGAAAAGGTTTAATAAATACATTTTTGAGGGCTGTATTAACCAGTGATTAAGACACATCTGGTGCTCTAGTGACTGGCTGTAGGATGGTGGTGGTTGGATTATAATACACATGTCTATGGAACAGAGCAATAAACTATATTAGGCTTTGGCTACGCAGACAATATGGATCAAAAAAAAAATAAAGAATGATGTTTGGTATTGCACTTTTAATGAAAAGCTAAACATTTTGGGAAATATGCTTCTAGATTGCACTGTAATGATGATGCTTGGGGCAGCCACTGATAGCCACTAGCTTAGCACGAAGACTGTAAACTGGTTCTGTCCAGAGGTAACAAATTAGATCTACCAGCTAAGCTCCCTAATTAACACATATCTCTGTTTATTCAGTACAAAAAAAATCATTTTTACTGCAGTTATGCGATATTTCTTGGCCAGGAGTTGCGACCCTTTCTCTGGCTGCTCTGCAACTAATTCAACGAGTCCGACGCATAACTGCCCACAAACCCTCTTGTGTTTTTGTACAGTTGAACTATTGCTTTATTGTCATGTTTCATCCAGTGTGTAGCTTTACATATTTAGTACTAAAATGCCATGTTTGGACAAATTCTGCTAAAATCAAACTATAAAATGAATTTGCTTTAAGCAGCCTTCCATCTCAACCTTGACGTTCACATATTGACTGTTGGCTTTGATTCCTTCCTCTGTCCCCAGAGACCATTAAGAGCTCACAGGTGTCATACCAGGAAGCGTTTGACATCAGCAAGACTGAGATGGACTCCACACATCCCATCCGCCTGGGCTTGGCGCTCAACTTCTCTGTCTTCTACTACGAGATCCTCAACTCCCCTCAAAAAGCCTGTGAATTGGCTAAAACGGTCTGCAGACGTTCTTCCATAAATCTGTCACTTTTCCCATTTCTGCAGTTGTACTATGTTGCAACCTGCTAATATTTTCTTTTCTTTTCTTTCTGCTTCCAGGCATTCGATGATGCTATTGCAGAGCTTGACCAGCTCAATGAGGAGTCCTACAAAGACAGCACTCTTATCATGCAGCTCCTCAGAGACAACCTGACAGTGAGTGAAAACAAATAAGCTTCACCGTGTGAGAAGTAGGGTTGTGTTTGCCTCAGTGCCTTAGGGCGAAGCGTACTGTGACCAAAAGCGTGTTTTAGTAAAGGGTGAGACCATGGAGGGATTCATTCAGGTTTTATTCTGAAAATTCATGTACCTGAATTCCCGCCGATTCCGCTGTCGGAAAGGAAACGACAACCTGACCAGCACTTTGTTTGAGGAATACCAAGGTGCCTCAGTATTTATTTAAAAAGAGATTGTCTAGCTCTACTTCACATTTCTACAGTTTCAGGGTGTGCACACAGATGTGTCCAATGTGTAATCACTGCCACTGCAAAGCAGCGATTCAGAAATGATGGAGTCTGGATCTGCGACTGTATTCCACTGTATGTGTTTAACAAATGTCTCTGTTTCTTTCCTCAGTTATGGACATCAGACACCACTGCTGAGGAGGGCGAGAGTGGAGAAGGAGGAGAGCAAGGCGAGAATGAGAAGTAAAAAAAAAAAAAAAAAAAAAAAAAAGTCCTCAATGTTGGGGTCCTCTCTAAAAACAACAAAAGGAAGAAAAAAATGACAAAAAAAAAACTTTTTACACATCCTTCATTCCTTTATTGCTCCACT
The DNA here is from genome assembly GCF_023349555.1 of Cebidichthys violaceus. Taxonomy (NCBI): domain Eukaryota; kingdom Metazoa; phylum Chordata; class Actinopteri; order Perciformes; family Stichaeidae; genus Cebidichthys; species Cebidichthys violaceus. The sequence continues at coordinate 668,876 of NW_027176583.1, forward strand.
CAAACATTCTACCAATGAAAACCCATTGCTGAAAAGAGTCATGTAAGAAAATAATGATTTAAAAATAAATAAATACAATAAATTCTTTTCACAATGTTGATTTGGACAGCTGTAGGAAAGAGGAACCCTCTCTTCGTCTGGTTTAGGTTTGCCCTGGCCTTCCCATTTGTGCAGTTTCAGCTGTAGAGAAGTGATTGATAGCTCGACATGGTATCGGACCCCCAGCTCAATTTAGAGGCAAGAAAACTTACGTTTGACAACTGGAAGCTCAAATCCCACCTCTTGAGACAGTTTTAAATATTTTTCAAATAAGAAAATATCAAATATTAAAAGTAGTCCCCCCGTCCCCGTCCCCCCCATACCTTTTTTATTTGAGTGCGTCTGTCTCTACACAGTTACGTGGTACGGTTACAGCAGCTGAAGTCCAACTTCAAACGGATGAAATTTTCATACTGCAGGGAAAGCTAGTGCACTTTACATGCTGGCAACAAATACTATAATACAGCCAAGTAGTGCCAATTGGTTAAACCCTCACTTTCTGCCCTGGTTCTGATGCCACTCTTTCACTGAAGCATGCCTGTTGTTTGGGGGGGGAGGGGGGGGACGGGACGGTGGGGCTTGTCTGATCAAATGCAGGGACCTTTTCAATGGGAAGAAGACAATTCTGTCATGCATGTCTCTTGAGATATTACACTGGAATGGGAACAAATGCTGTAACACACACAAGTCCAAGTGTCAAGTTTAGTGATTTTAAATGCAGGTTTGTACACATCCTTCAAGTGGGTGGTTTGTTAGTCTGTCCAGTGATTGTCATTAGAGATTTGGACCACTATTGTTTTGCTATTCATTCAATTGTTGTCCCCAAAAGCCTTGTGGAACTGTTTGAATCCCTATGTATCAGCTATGTTAACATGAATAAAACATTTTATAAACCAAGGCCAAGAGTGTCCGTTTGATTTATTTGCTTCATAAAGGACTGTGGATGTTTGTAAATTACCTTTTTAATTAATAATTTAACTTTTACTGTAAGGGAATTCAACAATTTTAATTATGCAAATGTTTGTTTTACAATTCTAGGGTTTTTATGTTATAATTCTGAGGAGATATTTGACATTTTCTAACTTTAATACTGGCTTTCCTTAAAGTCAATGGCAAAAGTATATTTATATTTGATTGTGCTTTTGCAGGTTTGTGAATAATTCTATTTGACGTTACTATAAACTATTACCCCAGAACCGTTTATTGCCAATGTACGTTGCACAAACGAGGAATTTGACATGGCAGGTGGTGCATAACAAACAATCCACACGGTGCAAGAAATAAACATTCAAATTCACAATAGAATATAAAATGAAGTGCACAAACATAACCGTACTATAAACAAGTATGAAGTGGAGTATAAAAGTGTTGAGTGTGTTTAAATATGCAGGGGATATGGGGGTCCCGGGCTTTGTTAAAGAGTCCAACTGAAGACGGGGGGGGGGAACTGTTCATGTGGCGTGAGGTCTTGGTCCTGATGGACCAGCCTGCCCTTGTCCTTGTCCGTGGCTGCAGCGAACCAGACCGTGATGGAGGAGCAGAGGATGGCTGTGTAGAAGTGCACCATCATCGTCTTTGGCAGAGACATGTGTCCCAGCTTCACGTGCTGCTTCCTGTCAGACAGGAAGTCTGTGGTCCACTTGCAGGTGCAGTCGGGCACGAGCAGCTGAGAGATGATGCATTATTATATATTAAACTGCCCAACTCCACCAATTATGACTTCAATTAATGGGGGACTCACTTCTGAAGGCAGGACAAAGTAACCTGTGTATTTTGATAATGCGACTTTTACTAAAGCGAAGGATCTGAGTAACTTACCTTCATTACCACTGACATGAATGAACTACCCGTGTGTAGCATGGGAGGGTACCAGTGTGCTGAAGCGTCAGAGCCACAGACTGTGTACATCCCAAGTCTCTTAATTAATGGCATCTAAGAGACATTAGACGCCTTTTCCTCTGATTCCAAGTGTTTTTACATTCCATCCTTTTATACTTAATGTTTCTGAATACATGTCATTTGCCAGGGTCTAAGGCTTTAAGGATGTTGGGATTGGGCCTAAAAGAGTTTTGGGATGTACCGTTAGCCCTTATCACGCCCTCCACACTCCCAAGTGAGAGGATGTTAATCCAATCGGTGCACTTCCGGGTAGCTCAGCTAGCTAACGTTAGCTATCCAGACAAACCGACTAAATTGTGACAATGACAGCGCTAGCATAGCCGACCCGAGCTGCCTGAACATGAGGAGCATTCTGTTAATCGCCTTTCTGGCTCCGTGTTGGGTCAACGGTGCAATTAAGTCGAGAGTTAATGCGGAAGAGAATCACGAAGAAACCCCGGAATTCGGTAAGTAACGTAGCAAGCTAACTCAAGCTAGCGTTAGCTTAAATGTCACCGCTAACGTTAACTGTGTTATGAACGATTCGCGGTAACGATGATTATTGTGATTTGGTGCTATATGTGTTGTGTTTATTTACTGTGATTATCAACACTGACAGTTGTGCTGTTAAGGCACCGAGTCCTTTTCTATATAAAACCGTTTAAAGAGGATCGTCAGCTCCAGATTGTTGTATTTGACCGCGTTACCGGGGATTTAAAACGTAAGTTCTGCTCGGTCGCGTCTGACCGTTGTCGTCTCTCACATGTCTTCCAGGTGCTCTGAACTCCATCCTGTCAGATTTTGAGGTGCTGCCATTGTCAGGCCTCCAGCTGCACTCTGTAAGGAAGAGGGACGTCCACACCCAGTCCCACCTGGAGCGCTTAGTGAGCTTCAGAGCCCTGCACAGGTAACCTCGCAGCTCCTTATATCTCACATAAGCCCACATCCAAGTACAGCTGGTTTGATCTTTGCAGCGATGGTACAGGAGATCCCTTCTTAGCGGATCTCCAACGTAAAGCACCACTCCCATTACGCGCTGATTTGAGAGCACATGATGAACCCTTTCACACCCTATGAGCATGCACTCAGGTCATACCATGGTTTGCAGATAAAAGTCTCAGAGACACACAGCTGGTGGCCACTCGCACACACACACACACACACACACACACACACACACACACACACGGCACAGTTTATGTTTAACTGGATAGTGAAATGCCATTGACGATACAGACAGAGTTGAAAGCAGCCATGTGGTCATGTTTAATGTAGACATTGTGTGTTGTTTAATGTAGATACTGTGTGTCGTTTAATGTAGATATTGTGTGTCGTTTAATGTAGATACTGTGTGTCGTTTAATGTAGATACTGTGTGTCGTTTAATGTAGATATTGTGTGTCGTTTAATGTAGATATTGTGTGTCGTTTAATGTAGATACTGTGTGTCGTTTAATGTAGATACTGTGTTGTTTAATGTAGATATTGTGTGTCGTTTAATGTAGATATTGTGTGTCGTTTAATGTAGATATTGTGTGTCGTTTAATGTAGATACTGTGTGTCGTTTAATGTAGATACTGTGTGTCGTTTAATGTAGATATTGTGTGTCGTTTAATGTAGATATTGTGTGTCGTTTAATGTAGATACTGTGTGTCGTTTAATGTAGATACTGTGTGTCGTTTAATGTAGATATTGTGTGTCGTTTAATGTAGATATTGTGTGTCGTTTAATGTAGGTACTGTGTGTCGTTTAATGTAGATACTGTGTGTCGTTTAATGTAGATATTGTGTGTCGTTTAATGTAGATATTGTGTGTCGTTTAATGTAGATACTGTGTGTCGTTTAATGTAGATACTGTGTGTCGTTTAATGTAGATATTGTGTGTCGTTTAATGTAGATATTGTGTGTCGTTTAATGTAGATACTGTGTGTCGTTTAATGTAGATATTGTGTGTCGTTTAATGTAGATATTGTGTGTCGTTTAATGTAGATATTGTGTGTCGTTTAATGTAGATACTGTGTGTCGTTTAATGTAGATACTGTGTGTCGTTTAATGTAGATATTGTGTGTCGTTTAATGTAGATATTGTGTGTCGTTTAATGTAGATACTGTGTGTCGTTTAATGTAGATACTGTGTTGTTTAATGTAGATATTGTGTGTCGTTTAATGTAGATATTGTGTGTCGTTTAATGTAGATATTGTGTGTCGTTTAATGTAGATACTGTGTGTCGTTTAATGTAGATACTGTGTGTCGTTTAATGTAGATATTGTGTGTCGTTTAATGTAGATATTGTGTGTCGTTTAATGTAGATACTGTGTGTCGTTTAATGTAGATACTGTGTGTCGTTTAATGTAGATATTGTGTGTCGTTTAATGTAGATATTGTGTGTCGTTTAATGTAGGTACTGTGTGTCGTTTAATGTAGATACTGTGTGTCGTTTAATGTAGATATTGTGTGTCGTTTAATGTAGATATTGTTTCGTTTTATCTCTTTCAGACATTTCAAGCTTTACTTGACCACCAACACGGGCCTCTTCACGGACAACTTTAAAGCTGTGTTTGTTGATAGACACGGCAGCGAGGAGAACTACAATGTTAACCTTCAGAACTTTTTCACTGGACATGTTGTTGGTAAGTGTTATTAGGCATTCACTCGTGTTCTTTTGGAACTGTATGTATTTTTCTTTCTCCTGATTTTGCATTTCACAGGAGTCTTTGTCTTAAGAAACGACTGATTGATTTTTGAGACCTTTTTGCCAAACATGAGCAACATTTAACCTGTTAATACAAGTTCCCTTATTGGTGTTGTGTTTGCAGGAGAGGAGCATTCCCGTGTGCAGGCACACATAGAAGGAGATGAGTTCTCTGCTCACATTCTAACGGATGAAGCCGAGTACAACGTGGAGGTAAGAAGTGGCTGTAAATCACCCCAAATAGAGTGACTATTGAGCGTTGACCACGCTGAACCCTCAGCCTTTTTACCCAAGGCCTTCGACTCAAGTTTGACAGGAGAGATTGTTCTCTGAATGTACCTGTAAACATGAATTGAACATAGTGCTCCGTTGCTGTACTGTAAATCTGGGAAGCTTTATTCTTTAACTTAATATTGCTCTGTATTTTATTTATTCTATTCTGTGTGATTATACGTTTACACACCCTCAAGGGACCTTCCAGATAACAGAGTCGGACAAGATGCTTAAACAAGACTATACTGTATGAGAAGTATTAAAATGTCTACATTGCAATAATCATGATGTGGAGTTCTTTTTAAATGCCCCACGCCACTTTTACTCCTGTCTTTTTTTTTTTTCTTGTTGTCATTCATTGCCACTACCTTTTCATATATTCGTTCTCTCTTTGTGCTGCACATATTTACCCTATCCTCTCTTCTCCCCTCTCTGGTCGTCCAGCCCCTGTGGAGGTTCACAGATTCCCCAGCCGATGGCAGATTGCTGGTTTATCGCTCGGACGACATCAGGAACCTGAGCCGCGTCCTCTCTCCCAAAGTGTGCGGTTACGTCCACGCGGAGGCTTCGGACCTCCTGCCGCAGACCTCCAGGAGGGATTGGGACGGGCAGGGGGAGGCGGACCAGGAAAAGGGTGAGAGCTGCTGTGTGGTTGTCCTCACTGGGAGAGGAGAGTCTGTGCGGTCGTAGTGGAAATGTGTAGGAAGAGGACGGCATACGAGGGGCTGGAGATCACAGATGTGGTGCAGCCTCGGCTCTGTGCTCTTGTTTGTGGACGGTGAAGAGGAGATGAAGAAAGAGGAGGAGGAGGATAACAAATGTTTAAGGTGGAGAGGAGGAGGCTGTAGTAGCGAGACAAAAGAGGTGGGTGCTAAGCTCTGTAACAGTCACTTTAATAAAAAAAAATTATGCACATTCAGTACTCGCTGCTGACAAGTGGGTGTTATGTAACATCCAAATGCCTTTTTGATTCGTTTGTGCCGGAAACGTAAAGCTTCTAGCAGCGATTCTGTGCCAGAGACTTCTTAAACACCGCTCACTGGCAGCTGGGTGAAGACACTCACTGGGGATATATGAGTTGAGGTGAAGGTTCCCACGGAGGAGGCATTCAAATTCACGGAGGCTCCGCCGCCCAATGAGATGGCTCCCGAGTCGCCACTGGTCTCCCACTGCTTGTTGTGGAAGCCAGGGCAGCGCACACCCACACTCCTGAGTGTGCACTCATGTGTGTGATGTAATGTCTTCCTGTTGTCCTTTTTTCTGTTACTCTTCAAGAGCTCGTTGTTTGATGAAACGGATCTTTACTTCATGCTGTAAACTATAAGGAGAAATAGCTATTTAATTTGCTGTTAATCGGCTCGAAGAACCCGAAGCAGCTCTTAATCAGTTCACGGGCAAACAAAAGAAGAAGAGGGCAATTAACAACGGGATACTGGAGCATGGCCTCATTGCATCGATCCTTTTTGTGTTTAAATATGGTAATGCTTTAAAAAGGATTGTTACCAGGTATTCTTTTGTTTGGCTGCGGCCATTGTTCTTTACCTGTTCCTCTTGTCTCTAAATACTCCTGCCGTTCTGTTCCTCTTGTCTCTAAATACTCCTACCGTTCTGTTCCTCTTGTCTCTAAATACTCCTGCCGTTTTGTTCCTCTTGTCTCTAAATACTCCTGCCGTTCTGTTCCTCTTGTCTCTAAATACTCCTGCCGTTCTGTTCCTCTTGTCTCTAAATACTCCTGCCGTTCTGTTCCTCTTGTCTCTAAATACTCCTGCCGTTTTTGTTCCTCTCAGGGCTCCACCACAGAGAGAAGAGGCAGGCTCACGATCACAAGAAGAACACCTGCCCCCTCCTGCTGGTGGCAGATTACCGCTTCTTTAAACACATGGGCCGCGGACAGGAGAGCGTCACTCTCAACTACCTGGTCCGTCTTTACGATGCTATGAACAAAAAGTGCAGAGAGAGTTCACCATGTAGAGATTTAGCATGCGTCCGTAGGGTATCGCAGTGAACAGGAACATGTAGTTTTACATCAGATAAGCACACCTGTGATCAGCATCTCTTACCGTCTCTCGCTCCAGATTGAGCTGATCGATCGGGTCGACGACATCTACAGGAACACAACCTGGGACGATGAATACAAAGGCTACGGGGTCCAGATCCAGCAGGTGCGTTTGGCCCGGCTGCACGTTTGACTTCATCGCAATGTGGTTCAAGTCTAAAGCTTTTTAAGCATTAGACATCTCTGCTCCCGGCAGTGCGACAGCTTTGTTTTTACATCGAGTCTCTCCCGGAAGCGGTTGCTGAGAATAACACTGTCCCCCTCAGTGTGTTGAGAAGTTGAATTTTTTTGGGAGGAACTGAAAGCTTTTGTGTGTGCCCCGTGGGGTAATGTAATTTGTTCCACAGGCTCTGGGAATGAATAGAGACACTGTTTATCACACTGTGAGTCTCGCTTTTTCTCACTCAAAAGATATGCATGGAGTTATTGTCCACCAGACATGTCAAGAAGAACTTCTAATCCCAATAGCTCAATGTACAATCATTCCTTTAATAGTTCATTTATGATTTGAGGGGGTAAAATAAATCTTTCGTGTGTTCTACATCTTAAAATCTGGACTATGAACATTTAATTATGAGCCGGTACAATAAGATTTGTTTAAATTCTTTGAATACAATTTGTGAAATTGTTCATAAACGGTGTGTTCGGTTTCCAATCTCAGATCATCATCAACAAGGAGCCCACGAAGGGCCCCCATCGCCATGCCGGCAAAAACTGGGTCCACTATAACATGGAGAACAGCCCTGTGAAAGGGAAAGCGGTCTGGGACGTGAAGAAGCTTCTGGAGGTAGGAAAGGGGAGGAAGAGAGAGGAGGAAGAGAGAGATGTACACATGGGGAGCTCGGTACGACCCGTGCTCAGAACACACGGCCATGTGTAATAACTCTTCTTTCGTCCGTCAGCAATTCAGCTCCGACATCGCTGGGAACGCCTCCAGTGTGTGTCTGGCCCACCTGTTCACCTACCAGGATTTCGATGAGGGCACGCTGGGGCTGGCTTATGTGGCCCCCTCCAAACCTCAGGCCCTGGGCGGCCTCTGTCCAAAACGTGAGGACACCAGCTGTGTCATGGAGCGCTGTGCTTCTGTAAAGCAAAACTGAAGCTGACTTGTTTATTTTTGTCCCTTTTTTCAGCGTACTACCCGTCTCACTCTGTGCACAAGCCCAGTTACCTCAACACGGGTCTGACCAGCACCAAGAACTACGGCAAAACTATCCTAACAAAGGTCTACTTTCCCTCGCTTTTTTTTCAATCATTATCCTTTTGATGAAATGAATTACTAGCTGCAGGATGTTATGCAACATGTCACTCTGCCAAATGTAGACTCTGAAGCAGAGCAGCCACACCTTTTTTTTTTTTTGTGTGGGTGTTATGAGTAATGATGCAAACACTGTTGCATTTTGACGCCTCAGTTACCCGTGTATCGCTGGCTCCTCAGCTCAGTTTACAACACATTAATGTGAGCCGGGAGAAAGTCTCTTATAGGATGATAATATGCGTGTTTTTTTTGTTACGAGTCCATAACATAAGTGTTTGTGTCAGCCCTGCATTTGTCGAGTTGATTCAGATAAGTGAACTCTGGTTGGTTGGTCCCATCAGGAGGCGGACTTGGTGACCACTCACGAGCTGGGCCACAACTTCGGAGCGGAGCACGATCCCGACAACATCCAGTACTGCGCTCCCAGTGACGACCACGGGGGCAAGTTTGTCATGTACCCCATCGCCGTGAGCGGAGACCATGTCAACAACAAGGTGCGCTCTCTAGTAGTGAACAAGTAACGCGTGCTCTTCATTCACTTCTTCAGAACAAACGACGCAGACACGTGTGAGTCCTGGGTGTATTGTGGTTTTGATTCGCGGCGTGACTCAAGTTGTTCCTGTGGAATATAACGACGGACGGTGAATGGACTGTAGCTCCTCAGCGACTGGCCTTTACAGCTAGTGTGTGTGTATGAAGTGTGTTTGTGACTAGACCCTCTTAAAGAGATCTGTGAGGGCTAGAATCACATCAGGTACATTCATACTACACTTAGTCAAGATAATAATCATAACTGTCTCACTGACTTTGTATCCATGGTTTGTATGCAAATGTTTCTTGAAGGAAATAGCTTTTCATTTCTTTTGAATCAGGAAGGGATTTACGTTTTCAGTTATTCTAGTGTTTTTAGCTCCATAGCTTCCTTTTTGTCACGTGGCCTTTCACCGTTAAGCATAAAGCGTCCGCTCCTAGTTAATGTCTAACCCTCCTCTACCGCTACTTCCTCCTGAAGCGCTTCTCCAACTGCAGCAAGATCTCCGTAGGAAAGACGCTGCGTTTCAAGGCTCCCCTGTGCTTCAAGGAGAGGAACAGCAAGGTGTGCGGGAACTCCAGAGTGGAGGACGGGGAGGAGTGCGACCCCGGCCTGCTGCACCTCAACGACGACCCCTGCTGCTCAGCCGACTGCACGTTCAAAAGCGGCGCGCAGTGCAGGTGCGAGATCCGAAAAGAGACGCGTGCAAACATACAACATGTGCTGAAACCCGTCGGGTTGATTTGAAGATGGCAGGAAGCGTTTGTGGCACTAGCTTGAGCTCCTTGGCGTCTCTGTTCTCTCCACAGCGACAGGAACAGCCCCTGCTGTAGGAGCTGCATGTTTGAGCTCGCAGGAAGAAGGTGCCAGGAACCCATCAGCGCTACCTGTAAAGGCCTATCGTCTTGCACAGGTGGGCGCCTCCTGCTGGTCTAACACGAGATCTGCAGCGATCACCGGAAGGTTTCTTTTTTATTTTTAAATGGATAAATTTAAGAATAATTTGAAATGCTAAATAGCTCTACCCCCCCCCCCCCCTCACGCGTTAGGCAACAGCAGTCAGTGTCCCCCTCCTGAGAACGCCAATGACAACACCGTGTGTGTGGACATGGGCCGCTGTCGCAACGGAGAGTGCAACCCTTTCTGTGAGGCCATGCAGAGCCTTCAGTCCTGCGCCTGCAACGGTAACGAGCAGTTCATTTCTCAATGAAAAACTATATCGTACGACCCTTGTTTTTATTGTCTTTTTTTATTACATATCATGATGTAATATACTGTGAGATTTTTTTTTATTGCATTTTTATTCCAATTATTTTTTATGGCACGTACCAGGCTTTTTTATTTTTACATTTGACACCTTTTTATATCTGTTTTCACTTTTTGTATGACATACTATGAAATATTTTATTGCATTTTTATAGCATACTATACAATGACACATTTTACCACTTATTTATGACACACTATACTAAGAATCCTTTATGTCAAACTATACTATGACATTTTAAAGACATTTTTTATGACATTTCATACAATGCAATTATATTTTAGGACATTTTCATGTCATGCTATACTATGTTTTTATGAACTTTCTTATGTTAACACTTTTATAAACCAGTTAATCCTCTCGTCTCTGCAGAGACGGAGGACTCCTGTAAAGTGTGCTGCAGGGGAAAAGATGGCGCCTGCTCTCCTTTCACCCAGGGCAACAATGACACCTTCCTTTTCCTTCGCAAAGGAAAGCCCTGCACCGTGGGCTTCTGTGACGGAAGCGTGAGTCACCCGTCTTTTCTGTCCGTGTCACTCTTGTCTCCACCACGCTCGGTGTTCTGTCTTTTATTCCCGAACACGGTCCACAAAAGTCCACAGAGTGTGTCGATGTTCTCTTGTTTTTAAAAAAAAAACAGGGAAAGTGCATGAAGCAGGTGCAGGATGTGATCGAGAGGTTGTGGGATTTCATCGACAAGCTGGACATTAACACGTTTGGTAAGTTGGTTACAACGGGCCCCTTTGAATTCTGAGAACATGAGTATTTGGAAGGTCTGAGTCTCGTCCCCGTCCTTACCTTTTTGTCCTTCTGTTTCCGTGTCTCTGCCACCCGTCCATCAGGGAAGTTCCTGGCTGATAACATAGTGGGCTCTGTCGTGGTGTTTTCACTCATCTTCTGGATTCCTCTCAGTATCCTGGTTCACTGTGTGGTAAGAATCAATTCACACTAGTTCCCCGCTGTCTTCGGTGTCCTATTATCCTAATTCCGTTTGAAGGTAGATCTCGTCCGACCATCTCGTCCTTCTTTGTGTTTCTTTCGCAGGACAAACGCCTTGACCAGCAGTATGAAGACAACACTAAGTCCTTTTACTACCCTCCGAGCGTAAGTTTCTCGTCTCTCCTGTCTGTGTGTGATCCCGTGCCTTGCTGCCACACTAACCAAACTAATACAGTCACACATTGCTGTTTTTAAAACACAAGCTTTGAAACCAAAGTCATCAGGGGGCTTAATTAAATGCCGTTTGTGGCATTGCAAGAGCACAACGCCTTACTTCTTAATCAGCATTTATTGTCTACCGGCTTAGTCGTGAAAATGCAAGAGGGGAGAGCGGAACGCGGGTGGATTCAGAATCCGTGAAAGGGCCTCACCTCCAGGGCCGGGTTCAAACTGCCAATGACCTGTCCATCACTCTCTGCCTTGGCCCTCTTCCATTCTCATTTGGAACTGCAGCAGATGGTGGAAGTTTGTAGTCGAGCTCCCGCCATAGGTGAGTGCGCGTGCCATGGCTTGGTGTTGCGTTGCCATTGAGTCCATGATGCTGCATGGTCACCGGCCCACGTTTGGGATACTCCTGCAGTCACTTCCTCCTTGACGTAATCACTGATCAGGTTCCACACAGAGAGAGAGAGAGAGAGAGAGAGAGAGAGAGAGAGAGAGAGAGAGAGAGAGAGAGAGAGAGAGAGAGAGAGAGAGAGAGAGAGAGAGAGAGAGAGAGAGAGAGAGAGCTGATTGGTGTGAGTGGACAGCTGGACGTCTGCACAGACTCAGATCTGATCAGAAATTACCTCAAGAAAGCAAGATTGCATTTTTAGGAGTATTCAAACAGAGAGAGGACTGAGAAGGTTGCACTTTGTTGTCTTTTGTGAAATCGGATGCGGTGTGTGTGTGTGTGTGTGTGTGTGTGTGTGTGTCAGCGTTTTTTTTACGTTTGCATCTGCTGCTGTTAAAGCCACACCAACAACAACAGGGTCATATTCTTTAGGTGGTTGTTATTTTGATTTGTCTTCTCCTTTTGTGTAATGGCCGTCTGCACTGTGTTTGTTTTCGGTTTGATTGGGAACACGTGGAGACTTGAGAGGACGTTCCTCTGCAGACCTTTGTCATGGCAGACATTTTGACTCGTAATAGCAGGAACGGCACAGGAGCAACTAATCACATTAACGATGGCCTAACTCCATTCAGGTGTGACGGCGAGTCCTGCGAGTGAGCCAGTAAGCACACAGCAGGCCCGTGTGCTCCTGAATGGACTGCAGACATTATTAATATTAGCTCCACCTCTGTCTGACAAAATGTCCACTATGAGAAATGTTTGTTTTACTCATTCCCACTTTTAAAGGGGGCTTTGGGGATGATAGTGTCTTAGTCTAACGGGCTTTAAGGTTTCGATTATTAACTTTTGAGCAGACCGGATCCCTCCTCGGTCGGTCAGCTTTGACTGATTTCACTTCGTTTTTCTCGCTCTTCAGAGTCAAGACATGCTGAGCAACCTCGAGTCAGCGTCCGTGCGCATCGTCAAGCCTCCTCAGCCTCCGTGCTCCTCCTCCGCCGGCCGGATCGCGCCCTCCTCCCTGCCCCAGCAGCAGAGCCAGGTAGGGGCCTCTCCCGTGGCCAGCACCAGCAGCCAGGCCCCCGACCCGAGCTACGGAACCACCCCGGACAGCGAAGGGGGGCCGCGGATGGCCACCATCCAGGAGGACCCCAGCAACGACTCTCACCCGGGAGAGGAAGGCCCGGCGGACGATTTCACAACCGCAGGAGCCTCCTCGTCGGCTACGAAATCCTCCTACGAGGATCTGACAGAGCAGAACCCGTCGGCCAAGGAGCGGCGGCGCCTCAAGAGGCAGGAGTGCATTGACACGAAGGAGACCGAGTGCTGAGAGCAAAGCACCGGTGTGTTTTTAGGGAACATGCAAATACACGCAGCATCAAATTCTTTTTTTTAAATCACAAAACAGACCGCCGCTGATTAACGGTAAAGGTAACCGTGATGTGGATGTTATTCAGTCAGCTTCTATCTGGATTAAATCAGGTTTTAGTCACAAGTCCTGGTGAAACTAAAATATTTACTGGAGTGAATTAATTAGTTTGAATTAGTAGTAGTTTGTGTCTGTTCTCAGTTAGATCGGGGGTCTCTGGGTCTTCATCTGAGGGCTGGTTGCTCAAACACGTCATGAAGTAAAATGTCAAAGTAAAAGTATTGTCGTCACGGCGATGCAGCCTCGCCGGTCCGTTCCACCAACAGATGATTTCACACGTCGATGATTGTTGTGCTTATTTTACCGTTTCAAGAAGCCCAAGTGGGATTTGTTAAGCAGCAAACTTTGACTTCAAAATGAGTTTTATCTCGAGTATTTTTCCACATCACTGGAGCGTTGAAATCCGTTTTATACGTGTTCTTACTGTGCCGTGCCGTTGATAGTTTATCTTAGCTTGTGAAACATTTCCACCCCGCACTAAGAGGAGTGGCCGTCTCTTCAGTGATGCGCTCGTTTGTCCAGCGAGAGGTTATAGTGTCTTTTATAAAACAACACGGTGCCTTTTCTGATTTTGTGCCTAACTGTAGATGAACATGAATCTGAATTTAATTTTAAGAGAAACCTCCCGAGGTTCAACCAATGTTGTTTTTCCGTTTGGTTGTCTGTCCTCGTGTCAACGTGGGCGATGCGCCCCTTTGTTGTTTTGAAGCCGTCTCGCCACCGTCGCCTGCTTTGTCACGTTACAAATGTAAAGTATGCACTTACTGTAGGTCAAGGAGAAGGAAACGCTGTGTAGCTAACTTTAAATACTGGATTGATGTGAACTATTGTACAAGCAGATGTGCTGTCACATATTCTGATGTGTATATTCTTAATATTTCTATGTTTATAAAAGTCTCCTGGAGTTCCGTTTTTTTTGTGTTTTTTTAAGTTTGGATTTCCTCCACACGTCTCAAAATAAAACTCTTTATTGTGCATTTTAAACACGAATACATGCTCTCACATTTGACATACTGGTACAAAACAAATCGCAGCGGCTTTGTTTATGGTAGTAGAGATGCAGTCCAGTGTCGGGCTCAGTTTGTGCCACACAAGAGTGCTGGTGAGTGTTTCTATTAACAAAAGTATCCAGCCCTGCAGGATCTGAAGAGGTCTTAGAAAGCCTTCGTCTTCGTCTTCCTCACTGGTCACAGAGCAGACTGCTCTCGGGGCTCTTTGCGTCCACGTCTCCCCAGTAAGGCAAGATGAAGGGCAGGTCGGCCACGCGGCTCTCCAGCAGCCCCCACAGCTGCTGAGCAACCAGCTGGTTTCCCTTCTGTGAGAGATGCAGCCCATCGGACAGATACACCGTGTAGTCCTAGAGGACAAAACCGTGAGACGTCTGTTAAAGTAGGAATTGGAAAGAAGATATTGGGACGAGGTTTAGTCACTTATCGTTCAGTGTATTACATGTTGAAACATTTAGGAACACCACATTCACAATAAACAAAACAAAAAAAGCTTAAATTTCTTCCTGCCCATTTTAGTGGGGCAGATAGTAGAATTATGATACAAGCATGACATTTGGTGGAGTTGTTCTCCAGAGGTATCTGGTCAAATCTGCCCCATTGGCCATTCAAAAATCCAAGATGGCGGCTATTTTTCAAGATGGCCGCCAATTGGGCCTCCCGAAATACGTTTTCTTCATAACACTGTTTGTATTTCCCCGATTTGAATGATCTTGGTGTCTATTCCTATGTTTTTAAGTACTCTGGAGCTAAATATGCTACTTTTTTTTAGCCTTCTGACTAAAATAATTCAAAATTTTGCACAATTTTGATGATTTAAAGGGAAAAAAAACTTCTAAGTTGAGCAGTAACCACTGAGACACGGGGTGTATGGGTGTGGTGGCTTCTTTGTGTTGGGAACAAACCTATCGTGCCACCAATGCATAAACATAGAGACATGTTCTCTTTGTGGATTTGACTTATTCATTTTGAATGTTGGACGTCAACAAGCACTGCACCTCATATTAACCAAACCAAAAGACTCAGGTCTTCTGTCAGCCATTTCACCAGAAAGGACACTCTACTGTTTGGCAGAGCTTTGCAGAATCGATGGCTCAGGTTGATAAACTCTTGGTTGAAAGGCTGGAATTTTCAGGTTCGATCACGTTCAGACTGTTTTGAGGCCCGACATCAAATCACAAAGTCAAAAACGTGTAGAGACGTAACTCAAGGCAGATGGGTTCGGTGCTAGAAGGCAAGAAGTTGTGGGTTTGTGTGTTTTAAAGGTCTGATAACCAAACAAGAAGTCAAATACACCAAGAAACCTTTCAAATGCGTCGGGTCGATTAGCTCAAGGTAACGGCCAACTGGCTAGAGCCCCGAAGACTGCGTGTTCGATCCTTATCGTGTTTTGAGGTCCGACATCTAATCACAAAGTCAAATACGCGTAGAGACGTGTTGTCAGTGTCAGGGCAGATGGCTTTGGGTGATAGAAGCGTGGTTAGGAGACAGTAGGTTGTTGTATTGATCCTTATAAGGTGCAGTGAGTTTTGAGGATTGACGCGCAATCGCAGAGTCAAATACGACAAATGACAATTGAAAAACGTGGCGTGAAATAGCTCAGGTGGATGGCGGAGGTGCTGCAACCTGAGAGATTGCTGGTTCAATCCTTATGAGGGGCGAAGGGTTTTGAGGATTGATGCGCAATCGCAAAGTCAAATACGACAAGAAACAAATGAAGTGTGTGGCGTGGATTAGCTCAGGTCAATGGAAGAAGGGCTGGAGTCTCGGAGGTTGCGAGTGCAATCCTTATAACTACCGAAAGGTAGGTCTTTATTGTTATTTACTTTATTAACGCAACTATTTATTCTGTTTACGCAACTATTTCAGCATCTATTCCTATTTTGGCATCTATTCCTGTTTTATTTACGGTTGCACGTGCATCGGTACTGAGCAGGTCTTGAACCAGACACGGGGCCCTTTCGTGTCGTGAACAAACCTCCTGCGCCACCAATGCAAGCACACATATGAGGTTTCTCTTTGCGTATTTGACCCTTTCATTTTGGGATTTGGACCAAAAAAAAATAACTGAACCCCGTAGGGTTTGAACACACAACCTCAGGTCTTTTAACCCGCATCATATCACTTTGAGCTGTTTCACCTTCGACACTTTCACACAGTTTCTTAGACCTTTTGACTCCTCCACATGGAGTATTGGACTTCAAAACTCACTGCACCTCATAAAAAGTCAGTATAGAATACTAAGTAATAATATAGTACGCCATCAAAAAGGTATTCATAGTATATCATACCATAAAAATATTAAGTAGTGAACTAAAATGTCAACGCTAAAATGCTTGTATCATAATTTGCACGATTCTTATTAAAAATTGCTTTTATCTGCCCCACTATTTAGTGGCCTCTAACGACGCGTAACAATTCCCCACCTGTCCATCTTTCTGCATGAGTGTCCAAAGGTCCAGGGCGACTGCTCCACACTGACTGGCAACCTGGACACACGCCTGTGCGTACTGCCCCGCTACAGAGTTGTGGCGATTGAGTGGACATGCTGGAAAATAAATAAAAAAAGAAGAGAGACGATGCAGCACCGGTGATCTCTGAGGCGTGACGTTACAAAAGCAAGAGAGCAGGAACAATTGTGACTGAGCGTTACCTTTTAGAATGCACTCCTTCTCCCAGGCCGGCTCGTCAACGGGCGGAGGAGTGATGAAGATGACTCTGTCTGCCGGCACTCCAGCTGAGGCCAGAAGCCTGAAGATGTCCCTCAGGTTCTCTGAATACTCCTTCAGAGGGACGTGCTGTTGTGGGTTTTTATCTGCATGACAGAGAAAATCATACAGAAACATTAGAAAGGACTGATTCATTATTAGAGATATTTTCTGTGTTCAAACATTGTTTTTAATTAGTCATTTTGATAATCCCCCAAAAAGCCTGAGCAGTGAATTGCAGAGTCTGAGAACATTTAAAGAGGTACTGCAGCACTGAGATCATTTAAGCAGCTTAAGCTGACACATCCTAACTTTTAGTCTCACGTACGGACAAAGCTCCAAACACACCGGATCCTACATTTTGAAACGGTAAACGTCCTCGTGTTGTAAGCCGGTTTGGAACATGAGTTCACAAAGGGAAAGATGTGTCATTGAGGACTTTATTGTCCCACAATTCAATGCACAAAGGACATTAAGGTGGTCCTAAAAATGTCATTGTATTGTATGTCCTAAAATGTCAAAAATAAATCATAGTATAGTCCCTCAAAAAAATGTCATACTATCATGTGTCATGTAAATGTCATGGTATAGTATGCCATTAAATACAATAAAAATGGACCGTTTTTTATGACTTATTTTATGTCATACTATACTATGACAGAGTGTAATATAACAACATCATAGTTCAGAATGTCATTAAATGCAATAAATAATGTCATAGTATAGTATGTTATTAAAAAGAAAAAAATATATATAATAATATAGCTTAAGATAAAAAATGCAATACAAAACATCACAGTATAGTATGTCATTAAAATAGTAAAATATGTCAGAAATGTGATAAAAATGTCATAATGTAGTGTTTCATAGTATCGTGTTTTATGAAATACTATGTAATGAAAAAGTATTAAAATGTCATATTATAAGGTTTCATACAAAAGTAATTAAATGTCAATTAGAACGTACTTCACTCTGCAGGTCATTTATGGCTACAATGTGTAAGAATAGTAACTTATTCTATATTCTTCATATCTAAATAGATCTATAGCTGTTCAGAGCCCTGTTAGGTGGCTCCCCTGGCCCCAGGTTGCCTAATGATACGATGATGATGATGATGATGATGATGAGAGTTTGCAGCAGTGCATTCATCATCAATGAACTCCTTCAATTGTTCATGGGAGCTCGTGTCTGTGACGGTGTACCTTCCAGCGCACAGTCGTTGGCTCCAAAGAAGACAGTGACCGCAGCTATGTTGTTGTCTGCTGAGTTTGTGACGTTGACGAGGCGAGGAAGAAGGAGTTTAGCCCATCTGGAGTTGTAGCCAGACAGCCCTCTGTTTACCACATCACACTTTCTAAAAAAAAAAAAAAGGAGCATGTGTCAAAAACAGTTAGCTTGGCTGTTTACGTGACTTGATTAAAAAGGAACTGATCACTTTAATAGGAACCAAAGACACTCACCGTGCTAGTTTGTCGGCAATTTCTGCACCCCAACCATTGGCTTGAAATGAAAACTGAAAGAATCAACAGCACTAAGTTATTCATTGAGTTAAGCTGGCCAGCTAGCAGCCAATGCTAACTAACGTGTTACTGACCGTTAGCTTGCATGATATCACGTGTCTTTACAAGTTAAGATTGCGCACGAGCTAACCTGTGTGATGGAGTCCCCGAATAAAATCACTTTGGGCCATGTCACTGTTTTGAATTTAGACATTATAACCGGCTGCACCGTACACTGTTTACGAAAAGGGCTGCACGAGACCAGACTTCCGGTTAGGGGTGTGTGTTAACGGATGAACCACACTTCACAATAAGAGTTTTAACATCGTGACTTCTTTACATGCATTATATTAAGCTAAATAATGCATTAAAATATCATAATACAAATGTAAACATGTAATATCATTAGAAAATCTAAATCTGGATTTATGTCGGTAATATTTTACTTTAATGGTTCATTAGATGAGCCGCCATCAGCAGCGTCCCGGAAGTATCGTCTGATCCACACTCCGGAGCAGAAGGTGGCGGTAATGCACCAATAAGATGGATGCCAACCGCCGTAAAACCAGAAAAAGAAGAAGAAGAAGAAGAAGAAGAAGAAGAAGAAGAAGAAGAAGAAGCGTGCCGGAAGTCAGTTTAACTTCCGTCAAACATGGCGGAGGTCAGACTGCGCTACGGAAGGGAAGCGTACACCTTTGCACAAAAAACATGTAGTCGGTACCGCCTTGAAAGTCAGATTAAGCAAAGTATAAGTGCAACACGGGCTTCGTCTCCATCGGCGGAGTTTCTTCTCGGTGACACTCAAAGTGGAGCACTGCAGGGAGCCGGAACCGCAGCGGACATAAGGACCGCTGGAGTTCCACAAGACAGTTACACAAGGGTAACACCACCACTGTTCGGTAGTGTTAATGTCTGGGATTGCTATTACCTCAACAAAGAGTCGTGTCTTTACCAAAGACAGGTTCAAAATATAGAGAAAGTTCTACCTCGGTGCCGGACCAAGTCCCGGAGGACTCTTTGGTCCGCTCGTGGACAGCAGAGCCTGGGCTTGTTTGTGTTCATCAGAGCTTACAGCGACACGCGATCTGAGCCCCTTTACAAAACCAAAACGGGCTACTATGACATCCTGGAGGTGTCACCTACGTCCACGCAGACGCAGATAAAAACCGCCTACTACAAGCAGTCCTTCATCTACCACCCGGACAGAAACGCCGCCAGCGAGGACGCCACGGTCCGCTTCTCCGAGATCAGCGAGGCCTACACCGTGCTGGGCAACAAGTCGCTGAGGAAGAAATACGACCGGGGTCTGCTGAGTCAGTCGGACCTCATCGCGACAGCCAGACCCTCCGCCAAGGGCGCGGCGGGGAGCTCCGCGAGAGACCCCGCCGAGAGCCGGCGGTCCGTGGTGGGCGCGGACAGCCGAGTCTTCGATTTCGACAAGTTCTTCAAGGCCCACTACAGCGAGCAGCTTCAGAGAGAGCGAGACATCCGGGTCCGCAAAGAGGAGCTGCAGAGGAAGAAGCAGGAGACGATCGCGGAGAAGAAGATGGGCCGGATGATGGAGATGGGTGTTGTGGCGCTGGTGGCGATGGCCCTGGGTATAGTGAGCAGTTTGAGGCGAGGATGAAGTTCGTTCAGGTGGAGGAATGTCGTCCGTGTTTAGGGATTCTGGACTCACTTGAATCATCACAGTGACACTACAAACAAACAACATCACTGCTGTTAAAATGAAATATTGTGCAATATGACTTAACGTCATCCTTTGGGTCAAAGCGACACAGTTAAGAGGATTACACTGTTCTCTGAAAAGCTGCAAATCAAAGACTAAACCGTAAAGTGCATATCAGTTCCTCAGTCTGTATCACAGTACTGTATGTATACTTGTATACTTTGTCTGTAAACATAGTATTTACTGTTTGTCTCACTGTCAGTGTAACTCCTAGTCTTGGCGTTTTTCACTCAGAATACAACGTCCAAATTATTTAAATCAGTAATTATCTGATTGAATAATAAGGAACAAGATTATCAACTTTGGCTTTTATAAAGTCATCTGTTTTGCAGATTTCTTTATTTTTCATGACGCCACAAGTTGTGACGATGGTTTCAATGTTTCATGCAATGTAAGGGAAGTGTGTATCTGTGATATATTGAGAGCCATATGCTCATAATAAAAGGTGCCTTGGGGATATATTTATTGTAAAAATCAACACTGTTCAGATGTTTGACTTAATAAATGACATGATCAGTGGCAGAGCACCGTGAAACAAATGCTGCTCGAGTCTTTTGTACGTTAAAGTTACACCAACACTGATGAACTCAAGTTAAAGAGCTTTTCTGACACTAGAAATAAATAATCAAACTTCACGTTCTAAAGTCAATAGTTTGTATAATGAACACAAACATTTAGTGCATTTAGAGAACCACAGTTATAAGTAAACGAGTCATATCAGTGCACATTAGTAACCAACTCTGGTCAAACAAACCCGACATTACATTAATACAGTAAACTTATTAAATATATTAAAAGTGCTTGCATAACAAAAAATAAACACTAAAATCTATGAAAACAAATCCTATCTACACAGCTTATTAAATGACATTTTCTCTTCTTTTTTTTTACTTGGTAGCTCACAAATCATAAACGTTAAGTTAATTATTAAAAAGGCCAATCTCCAAATAGCACTCATGAAGTGGGACTGGGATTGGTTGTTGAGGTTTTCCAATTACACCAAACCATTCACGTCAGGTGCGTAATGATCTCAAACTGTGTCACGATGGTTCTTAGGAACACGTCGTCCCATTTCTAGCGCAGAAATCCGAGCGGCGTGTTGACTTTCAACGCTGAGTCCGTAGAAAGCGCTCTTTGTTTTTACATCTGCGACGGCCGAGCTTCAGAATCTCTGTCCCTCGTCAGTTTAAAGTCCAGACGTCCGGTCCGTTGCGACGAACGGTCCCACCGGCGCTCTCAGATGACCGGGTTGAGGGCGTCGTAGAGCCGCTGCACTGCCAGCTCAACCATCTCTCTCAGGGAGTCGTCGTCTGTGCATTCCTCCTCGTAGCACACCGACTGATGGGGGGGGAGCGGGTCAGTGAGAGGGGTGCAATGAATCCTACCGCGTACATTGTTCTGTGTCATGGTGCGACGGGCTAAAAGCTCCTCACCCTCGTTTCCAAGCAGATGTGAACCGTCTTCCCGTCTACCGTCACAGAGATGTTCTTATCGTCACTGAAATCCACACATTCCTCTCCAAACATGTCCCTAAAGACGGAGAGAGAAGCAAGATCTGTTAGCACAGTGAAAGTAAAGCACAGTACACCTTTTAAATGTATGCAATATCATAAACAAGTTGGTATGGACTGCTTGTCACTCACTGCAACATGACTCCCAGTCGGGTTTGGAAGATGTCCATGTCCATAACGGCACTCTGGGTCTCCATGGCTGTCAATCACGAGTCACATTAAACAGGAATTCAGAAAAACAAAAGCCCATGACAATAACAAGACACAAAGCATACCTTTCTGAGCCTTCGGGTTGGACTGGACCTCCAGCACTACAGTGGTGACAGCGTCGGCATACATGTCGTTCAGAGGGTTTGCTAGCCACTGAGACGGGAGATGAAGACAAAGGGTGTTTGGGTGAATGAGGCCCGTCTGCAGAGAGCAACGTGTTGCTATCGAGCATCAGACTAAAGCAGGGCCAGAGCCAGAAGCCCGACCCGCTCACCTCCAGCAGCACCATGCCGACCTCGTGGACCAGAGTGATATTTTTAAATATCTTCAACGTGTTCTTCTCAGTTCCATCCAGTTCCTCTACGTCACCTGAGTGAAGAGGGGAAGAAGAAGAAGAAGAAGAAGAAGACAGCCACAGTCAGTACGGCGTAAACTCAGACAAAGTGAAAACAGCTCCGTTCTTTAATCAATCATTTCATTTGAAAAGTTTGCACACTATACGTCAATATGGCGGTCTCACCGGTGAGGTTCCTCAGATGGCAGACGAGCAGTGAGTACGGTCCAGTGAACGGGATGGCCTGGCTTTGTTTCACTGTGCTCATGGCCAGCTCTGTGTAGGCTGCAAAACAGAAGCGTCGGGTCAGTTCACTGTCGTCATTATTTGAGTTGATTGTTTTAAGCATGGGCTTGACTTATGAAAAACTGGAGCCAACGTGATCAAGGTTACTCTTTTTTTTTTTTGGTCTTGATTCCCAAAGTCACTGACTGAAAATTGACTCCGATTCTCAAATTTAAAGACAGTTTGGAGAACTAAAAAAAAAACAAAAAAACGTACTAGAAAGGTCCGAGGGATTGAGGATGTGGTAGTTGAAGTTCTTTTTCACCAGTATGCCTGACACCCTCTGGCCCTGGGCACACTTCTTATCAGCCAGAGAGCCCATCACCTGGAGAGGGGGGGGCAGTGTTCGGTCACGTCATTCTAGCTTCGTAACAACAGCGGCACAGGGTCGTGTTCTACAGGCAACAATCTCGATCAGAGACAGACGGGCAGTTTACGGACCTTGGCCAACTTCTCTCCCCTGAAGTTGAGGGTGACAGCTTCTGTGTTGCGAGGGTTGTGGACTTCGATGTGAACCTGGTCATTATCCTCGTACTCCCTGATCAGCGCAGCCTTCAGACGGGCCATTTCATTCTGCTCCCCGTGGACCAGGATCTGACGACAACATGCAAGGAAGGAAGTTCAAGGACTTTCATTTAACGACTGCGTTCACTGACGGGTATGAACAACTGAGGAACACAAAACAATGAGTTCTTTTCTTCTCTCCTACCACATGAGGTGGTTTGAGGGCCCTGATGAACTCGCTGGTCTGCTGGTAGTCAGTGTGGGCCGAGAAAGAGATGTAGTCCACGGACATCTTCAGCTGCAGCTTCTGCCCCGACATGGTGGTGATCTCCTCCGGCTCAGACATGATGTGCTGCAGAGAGCACGCGACACATCACAGTAAGACGCCGTAATAATACATTCACCGTATCTGTCTGGCATCTATCTATTATTAGAGAAACAGCGGACCTTGGCCAGCGTGCCTTCGACACAGTATCCAGCGATGATGACTCCGTTCCTCTTATCGGTGCACCAGCTCTCAAAGAGCTCTCTGGAGAGCCCGCTCTGCATCATACCAGGAGAGGCCATCACCACACTGGGACCGATGTCGTCAAAGTGATCCATGCTCTGGAAACACACACAGACACCACAGTTCTATAGATTCAGCAGCCTACATACACAACGGTCTGGGAGTCTGTATCCACCTTGAGGTTGCTGATGTGCTTGAAGACGAAAGGGTTGTTGATATTGATGGCTTTGCGGATCTTGTCGTTCATTGCGTTGACGTAGGTCTGGTACACAGCCATGCACTTCTTGGCCAGGGATGAAGCATAGTAGATGGGGATGTCGTGGAGCTCTGGGTGGTTCTGCCAGTACTCATCTGCAGGAGAACACGAGACACCATCATACAGACTCTTCTGATACAATGCAGATATTAAGCGGAGGAAAAGGGTCATATAAAATGATAGCACAGCGGCTAACAGTGTTGGTGAAACTGCCTATTCAGAGGCGTAATCCGTAGCGTAGCTCCTCACCCAGAATGAGCAGCAGTTCCTGGGCCCGCCCCAAGGCGAACACCGGGATCAAACAGCGGCCTTCTCTGTTGACGATGTCGTGGACCGTGTTACAGAAGCGAGCTTCTCGCTCCTCCCTCTTCTCGTGGATGTGGGTGCCGTAGGTAGACTCCTGCAAAAGAATAACAGGATTCACCATGCTGTGATCACCCCCCAAAGATCCATTAAAACGAGCGTAGAAGGCGACTGGATATGTGGCGTACTATGATTAGGATGTCAGGTTTGACGCTGGGGATCTCTGCTGCCATCAGATGCCTGTCTTCCTGCCGGGAGAAGTCTCCCGTGTACAGCAGCTGGACGGGCCGACAAAGGTCTCGTTAAGTGAACTTCATACGCATCCTTAGATCTCTGGGGAACAAAAAGCAAGAGTCGTTTACCTTGACTCCCGCTATTTCGATCATGAACATGGCAGCTCCCAGCACGTGACCGGCGTGGTAGCACCAGAACTTGATTCCAGCCACCTCCTTCACCTCGTGGAAGTTGATGGTCTCGATCTTATCCATGCTCTCCTCCAGGTCGGTCTCGGTGTACAGCATGTCGTCTGCAGAAATGTTGCTGCGATAAATCAAAGACAAAATTATTACAAGTACTGTATTATTGTTTTTTTAGGAGGTTTTCCATAATGATGACTGCTGCTGCTGCTGCTCCCACCTGACTTTGACATAGTCTGACAGTAGCCAGCGGTAGATGGCCTTAGTGGCGTGGGTCATGAAAGTCCTGCCTTTAAAGCTGGTCTTTTGTAGGAACCAGGGCAGAGCTCCACAGTGATCCAAGTGGAAACTGGTGAGAGGACGCACACAGCATTATCACATGACACATCCGTAGTTCTGTTTTAGAATACAATCAAAGTAGAATACAGGCAGAAAATGCATTAATAAGGAGATAACAGATACAGAGGATACTTAAAAAATAGACGGTTCAACACGTAGAGGGAGGAGGAAAGACTCACTGGCTGATGAGCAGCAGGTCTATCTCAGCTGGGTCTATCAAGTCTATGTAGGGGAGAGCATCCATCCCCTCCAACCCAGGGTGGATACCACAGTCCAGCTGCAAAACACAACATGACCCAGAATAACGCACTCAATAGCAATACTGTCCTGGGTCCACCAACTTAACACAGCACTCTATAAAACAACAAAAACATATTTAAAACATATAAAATAAAAACAGCAGACAGGATATTAGAGCCCACACAAAATAAGAACATAGAATTACCTGTTCTGATAGTTATTGCTGTTCTATAATATAGATGTGTGGTTGGGTAAAAACATATTATTTCTTAAATGAAGACACACATATTTACCATAATTTTCCTTCCTTTGAACTCCAGGATGATGCATGACCTCCCGACCTCCTGACCGGCGCCCCTGTAGGTAGCGTCACACGCGAATACAGCGTTAAAGCTAACGTTACAATGCATTTATTGTTATTATATTTGCATATTTGAGGCAGCCACTCAAAACCTGTATTCATTAAATTAAATACAATAAAATAAAATAAAAATGAACTCACAGTGGACGGATCAGCAGCTGGTCACTCTCCTCTGCGGGGACAATCACCTCTACTTTGCGCTTGGTCGCCATGCGTGTTAAATTGTGCACGCAAATATTAAAATAGAACAAATAAATGCGGTCATACTGCGCCGCACTGCAGCTGCGCCGTTTGTTGCATGAATGAGAGCGAGAGAGAGAGGGGGGGGCGGGCTCGTGTGACGTCACATTTCCGGTGGTGTGCAAAAATACAGCCGACCAGAAAGCGTCGTTGACGCACAGAGTTCCGCTACAGCAGTTGGACGGTTTGCGGTAACGAATTCACATTATTAACACGACTAAACGTTACAAAGGACATAAACTAATATTTGTGTGGTCTGAACCTTTGTACACACGCTCAATATTCAACTTTAGAGACATTCTTTTTGTTTTTTAGGCGAGTACTTCGTCGCGTGCCCTTTAAGTGGTGTTGGGTGTAGGCTGTGAAACTCTTCAACATCTGAGTCAAACTGAAGGTAAAACTACATCCTCCTCGAGGAACATTAACACCGAGACGGTTACTGTTTAACGTCTCGTGAAAGACAGCTATCGCTAAATCTATTTAGTATAACAGCGTTTGTGTTTGCCAACCGCTCGTGAACTCCGCTTTTCAACTTCAGCGTGGAAATTAAATGTGATGGTGATATTATTCATAGCTCTTCTTTTAGCACGTAACGTTAGGTTACAAGTTAATATCGTTACATTAGACAAACGTCTAGCTGGAGGCGTGATGCGTTCAGGGTCCGACGTAACCTGTTGCGTGTGGTGTGTCATTTGAGGAGGTTCTACATTTTTTATGGCCCCCCGCAACATCAGGTGTAACGGATCAATTGGTTTCAAATGTATCTGGTGATCTGCATAAATACAGGCTGGACCAGCGTTTTATGAAACACCTCTGACCACCACAGAGATAGTGTGTATTACAGTGTTATGATGTGTTGGTGTTGTTTCATTATTTAACAGCTAACTTGTTGTTTTCTAACCATCTCAACTTTTTTTGGGATTCACACTTTTATTTTGTAAGGCCTTCATAGCTAAATTTGTGGATAAATAAGTAAAAGCATATCTTACTAATACTAGGATTATAATGTAGCTGAATGAACACCCTCATTGATCCATGATTCAGAATTGAGATGTTCCACATTCAGTTATTCGTCCTCTCTGCTGGGACGTGAGAGGACGTTCTGGTGGTGTGTCTTAACGGTCCACGGTGGTTCAGGTTTGGGGTGAGGCTGCTGGAGAGGTGCCGGATGCGGTCGACATGGTGAAGAATGTTCCGGAAAGTCAAGAAGCGCCACAGCAGCAGCAGCTCGCAAAGCAGTGAGATCAGCACCAAGAGCAAAGTAAGCAAACAACACACACACACACACACACACACACACACACACACACACACACACACACACACACACATAAATGTTATGATGGAGCTACTTTCTCCTTGTTGAGCCAACACCCTCTCCTGTCTCTGACTCCATGTAGTCTGTGGACTCCAGTTTGGGGGGGCTCTCCAGATCCAGCACGGTCGCCAGCCTCGATACAGACTCCACCAAGAGCTCAGGTGAGTCGACCAACGCACAGGAAGTCGACGTATTTCCTGCTTCTTTCTCTTTACTAACGGGTTATTCGACGCGTGCCCTCGGAAAGGAAACAGCGCGTCCGAAACGTGTGCCGAGTTCCGGGTGAAGTACGTGGGAGCCGTGGAGAAGTTGCGCTTTGACATGAGCAAGACCCTCCAGGAGCCTCTGGACCTCATCAACTACATCGACGCCGCCCAGGTAAGGACACGCTTCAAGTGGGCTTCCAAGCGGTCAATAATAATCACATCATTCATTCATGAAGATGCTGTGAATATTCACAGCAAGATGGAGCGCTGCCCTTCGTGCCCGGAGACGAAGAGATGATTCTGGGAGTGTCGAAGTACGGAGTCAAGGTGGCCTCGCTGGACCAGTGTGTGAGTAGAAACGTGATGTACCGTCCTCCAGAGTGAATGCTCATCCATCAGACTGCAGCATTGCTGGGTCGTCAATACAGCCACACAGCATGCTTATGAACTCGGCACCAATTTATAGTTTTGACATGGCTCCTGCACAAAGCTGCTGGACTCAAATATGTCATCGGTGGAGTAAATCCACCTTGATCGGCGATGGTTCTGCACTACAAATGAAGAAGAAATGCATGCTTATGTTCCTTTTTAATCGGTCCAGGACGTGCTGCACCGCCACCCGCTGTACCTGATCGTGCGCATGCTGTGTTACGATGACGGCCTGGGTGCGGGGAAGAACCTCCTGGCTCTCAAAACCACCGATGCGGCGCAAGAGGAGTGCAGCATCTGGGTGTACCAGTGCAGCAGCTCGGTGAGTGCGATAACGTATCAAATTAAACTGTTTTTTTTTCTTCCTGGGTTTGAGGTATTTTCCCCCCCAACACGTGATCTGTCACCCTGTCTCCACAGGAGCAGGCTCAGTCCATCTGCAAGGTGCTGTCGGCTTCCTTCGACTGCGCTCTGACGTCGGTCAAATCCTGAGGGGAGCTTGAGAAGGACGGGAGCTGAGATCTGACGAGAAGAGAAACGAAAACAACTGCAAAAAAAACAACCCAGCAACAGTAAAAATCAGAAGATCGCCAAAACAACTGCAACCATTTCCCCAACTTTGTTTTCTCAAGGAGAGATTAACTGGAAGACAAATCCGGTGTGTTTTCCATGTTAGTTTTGCAGGAGAGCATGATTCATTATCCTGTATCGATGACTCGTCACGCTCACGTTGTGATGAATGTTAACCCTTAACCCACCAGCTGAGACAGAACTGTGAACTTGTCTGAATCGTTTCCTCTGAAGTTGTTTCTTTACCTCACGAGCTCCTCGACCCGTCGCAGGAAGTCAAGAGCGAAAAAAGGAAAGGAAACGGTAGTATTTGATAACGCATTGGAATACGGTGCACATTGTAAATGAATCATATTTAAAGCAAACAATGGTGTAACATGGTGCTGTTGATTCATCAGAAGAGAAACACGGTACGCTTATTTCACAATATTCTTTCTCTTCATGTGGAAACTACTCAGACCCCGTTTTAAGTTTAAATATCCTTTTGTGTGTTTTTTCACAGTATTGGTACAATAGCAGTCACTGTTTACGACTCAAAGGTACATTATACAAATATGCTTGAACCGTGTGAGAGGAGCCTCATTTCTAATGAGTTTTGACTTTTATTGTCTCTCGTTTTCATTTTCTTGGTACCAAAAGCTTGACGTGTTTTTCGGATTTGTTGTTTTTAATGTAGTGATTAAAATGCATTAAATCCACTCACTTGCTGAAACCACATGAATCCCATCAGGCTGTAGAAGACTCACCTGATGTTAAGATTGTGTGGAAAGTATGACATTAAATAATTTGATTTAATTGCGATTAGTTGACTTATTAAAGTGTATTTTCTCCTTTTTATTTCAGTGTCGAGTGTCTTAATTATCAATCGTTGCAGTTGTTGCTGGGTGAGTGATGTTGATAGTAAAAATCATATTTCTTCCCTCAAAACACATCACAGTACACGCCTTCACACTGCAGCGCTCTGTGAAACTTGGATGCAAACACAGTGAAACACTCCATCAGAGGGAGCTCTTCACACGTCACACTTCTAGTGCGGAGGATCTCACTGGTCACATGTTTTTAAATGCAGCTCCTTTAACAAGTCGTTCTGAGATCACAGGATCACAAACTCCTCAGAAACAGACCAGAGACTCGTGTTATTTCATCTTTTATTATTCCAGTTTCATTTTTCCATTTGTTTGCACAATAGAGTGAAGAGTGGATGCAGTAATCCACAGACAGTTAATGTGAATGAATTACATTTATTGTCCCAGTTATGTGTGTGTACTTGTGATTTCACACACACACACACACATACAGGTCCAGCTGAGACCTGTAACTACTCATCATCACAGACCATTAAAAGACATTTAGTGCCCAGGCTAACTCTTCTTTTTACATATAAATATCAACAAAATCAAAACTATTTACACAAATAGATAATTAAATCTTCCTGTTTCCAGTGAGTTCATATCAAACATGATGAAGAGTGCGTCGGCTACGATTCACATGCTTCTCGTCATTCACGAATCCAAGGAAGCCTCTGGTTTCAGGTTAAATGCTTAAATATCGACATTATGAACAGGAAGAAAGTTGCTTTGCAACCGAAATGAAGTCAATTACATCGAATGTTTTGATATTTATCTCGCAACACTATTGATGAATCCATCTTTCTACATCACGGGACCCAAGAGATGTACAGATGTGAGAGGCTGAAGCTGCAGGAAGGACATTTCCTCCTCTGTGTAGAGGCGAAGACAATTCAGCTCATTTAGCTGAACAACAAAAATAAATGCCTGTCGGAGTCCGAGCGCTCTCAAAGGCAACGAGTCAGAGAAGCGACTCCTGCTTCTCATAACATTCCCACTCTCTCTTACTTCAGTATCGTTTCATTCTCAGCTTATTGTGTTCAGACGAGACGCTTCCTGTTCCTCTAATAAGGCAGAAGACAGGTGAAGACAGGCCGAGGTGTCAGACTCGGCACAAAGGTGATTCCCGGCTGCTGCTGTCAATGTCAGCATTATGCCTGAAACACTACGGGAAGGAGAGCTGGACTGTTGCTGTTGAATAGTATCCTCTCTAACGAAGCGGTACAGGAAGTGTGTGTGTGTGTGTGTGTGTGTGTGTGTGTGTGTGTGTGTGTGTGTGTGTGTGTGTGTGTGTGTGTGTGTGTGTGTGTGTGTGTGGAGAAGCTGCTCCATCACTCCACACACCCGTGAGAAAGTGACTTCTCCCAGGTGTGGTGAGTCTGAGGGCGTCTTTACATTATCTGTGTCGCGTTTCAAAGACAGGGAAGCGATCTAGCATATTCCGGGGTTAACTTAGCACCATCAGGAAAAGCCTCTCCACAGGAGGCCTCCTGCAGGGTGGGAAGGAATGTTAGCATGTTGCCTATGTTCACATTTACATTTGTTCAAATACATTGCTGTAGTCTTCGCAGTACTAAACAGAAAATGGAGGAAGTGAGTACTGTACAAATGAACCTTCATTATGTCACCTTATGCTGCAACGAGGATAAAGACGAGCAAAGTGCATTTATTGCGAGAGGTCACGGACTACAATCATCGTTTTTTTTAAATCCTACAGTCTTTTGTCAGAAGCGTTAAATCCACACGCAGTCCCACGAGGCCCGGAGACGAGGAGCGACTTCCAGACGAGGCGACGACGCGGCGCTGAAGCTCGCTGACGACGACGATGATGATGATGATGATGATGATGACGACGACAAACACTGGGACGATGGTGGGTGTTTGCTGGCTGAAGAGAGGCGGGTGAAGGAGGGACGACGCTTCCTGAGGGGAACCGTTCAGTCGGCAATGAAGTGTACAAAGGTGACGGGGAAGGCTCCCCTCCTCACCGGGTCGCCTTCAATGTGGCCCAGCTGTGGAGAGGGAAGACCGAGGTGACGTCAGAGGACGATGAAAAGCAGCTGGTTGTAGTCAGGTTGGGGTTTTATTCTACTGGGAGGGTGCAAGTTCACTGACACGCTGAACAATTTGACTGCTTTCAACCAAATAAGTCACATTCACCAGACTAGAACACCACTAAACTCTAGGGCTGGGTTCTCGGATCGATCGCTATTGAAAGATTCAATATCGATTCTTACAATCAAAGACTGATCGGCCTTTTCTCAGTGTGTGTGTGTGTGTGTGTGTGTGTGTGTGCACTAAATATTATGAGTAGCCTTCTAATACACGATACACCTGGGATGCATGTTGTGTAGAACGTCTACATGGTGGAAATCTTTTAGATTTTTTTTAAGTGAATCAGGAGATCAGTGCCAACAGCTCGCCTCACTAAACACCAACTAATGGAGCACAGAGTGGACTACGAGAGGCTCAAACACAATTAACATCTAAATCACATTTAACACGACGCTCCCACTTCATATTACCTTAGCCGATAAAGACGACAGAACTTATTATGTCCGTTAAAGTCATTTTAAACGTCTCCTATACCTGAAAACAAAAAGCTAGGACTTGTTTCTGCTCCAACAATGTACACACACACACACACACACACACACACACACACACACACACACACACACACACACACACACACACACACACAAGGCTAGAAGTGAAACACAACGAGGAACTAAATACAGAACAACAAGCAATTAGTTCATACAGTGGAAACTAAAGATGAACTACGGTGGCCCAAAGGTGTCCAGCGAATGCAAAAGCCACAACGCAAAAAGCAGGAAGTGAGAAACGATGGATGGTAACGATTAAACGGACTATTATTGCTGCAGGACGATTATTAGGCTCGTTCCAGATGAGCCAGGCCTGCGCAGGATCGATCACCTGCAGTGTGATCATGTGATTACGTGATAACCGTGTTTGTAGAAAATCTCATTTTCTTTTGTGTGATTGTAATATTTATCGCTGAATTGCAGGCTACTGGTCTCATGCTGTACAATGAATGTTTAATCTGTTCATATGTGGACGATAATAATATTAATAAAAGGTATACAAGGGGACAAAAGAACAAAGGGTAGATACACACACACACGTCCACATATGTCCAACATTACATCACACTGTTGCTTTTGCACTCATTCGACGCTTTCTCAGCCACCACAAGAAATTAAATATCTTTATATTCAGAAATTAGAAAAATGAAACGTTGTAATTGTGATTGCAGGACGGAGAGGAAAGCATGGCGGCGATCCCGGGGGGACTTTAGCGTCCACGCAGGGACAAAAGTGACTAAATACGGTCATATCTGCAGAGGTGGCTCAGAGGAAAACAAGTTGCAGCTGGTCGATGTTCACACAAGGGGCTCCAGAGAGGAAGCAGCAGCAGGCGGAAAAAGAGGAGGAGGGGGGGGAGGAGGGGGGGGTATGAGCCCGAATGAGGTCATGGCTTTTTTTTTTTTTTTGCTTTAGCCACCATGGTTACCGAGTGCAGGACGGGAGCTGGACTCTGGAGCTCTTTGTGCTTTAATCTGAGAAATATCCAAAATGAAGGAGCCATTGAAATGAGCGGCGTGTGAGATACTGACCCACCACTCCTGGTCCTCCTCTCCGTCCACCACGATCACCTGGCCCTCAGAGAAGGTCAGCTCGTCCGGGTTGTCGGCGACACAGTTGTAGATGGCTTTCACTCGCTTCGGCCGCTGCTTCTGCGAGACGGAAAACACACAAAAAAAAAAAAAAAAGCACCACAGACGGGTTTGATCACGTCTGTCCAGAAGTCTCCGTCTCTGTTGTTCTGTCTTCTGTGTTTTTCTTGTACTATTGGAATGTGGTAACTCTAAATTTTAGAATATATTTTTGGGCTGTACAAAAACAATTTACATGGCTTTTGGTTTGTTTCTACTGTGATATTTGTGTATTTTGAACTGCTTCTGTGTATTTTCTTGGACCTCTGACCGAAGGAATTTATTTCTTCGCAAAACAAAAGTTGAATTAGATTTGAATTTTACAAAAAAGGACAAAAAAAATAGCTGGAAGCAGAAGATATGAGACCTTTAAATCCAACGATTCCTCCAGTGATAACATGTCACTGCTGCAGCACAGGCTATAATCCTATGACTCTGTATTAATTGACAGACTAGAAGACTAGAAACAAAATGAAATGCATCGGTTATTCGTAATTACAGACTAGAAAGCTGTAAATATTCCTCCACTTTAAAAACACTGAGACAATAGGTCGGCCTACAGGCTGCTGAGGGGTACTGCACGACTTAGGAGTCAGCGAACGAATAAGCGCTTCATGATCGATTCTATCTGGAGGACGGAGAGCGGAGGAACGAGGGACTCACCGGGTAGATCTTCCTCTGCGAGGGGCCCGGAGGCAGAGACTGACCTACGGAGTTCTGGGGGCATCCTGGCACTTCCTTAGCTGGAACAGGAAGAGGAAATGATATCACCACGACAACAAAACGTTCCACGCTTTCCACGGAACAAACAGGACCTGGCAGATAGCAGAACAATGTGAACGCGGACACTGGACAGACGGACAAAGTACAGATTCTGGTAAATGTCTCTCTCATCACGTGCACTCACCCGGTCTTTCAATGGACACCGTTCGATTCAGTGGTCGGTTGAAGCTTTTATCATTGCTGTAAAACAAAAAAGGAAATGCACTCTCATCAGCAGTAAGTAAACGTCATATAAAAAGATACACGTAACAGAAAACCGTCCAGCTCTCCGGGTCTCTCGACAGCTTTGTTACAGATACTTTGCAGCACTGTAAGCCCCGTGGGAGACGAGAAGACAAAAGGAGGAGAGTCATGGCTCGCCTGGCTCGATGCAGAGCGCAGCCTGGAAGCTAATGAAGCGGCTAAACAGCAGCCATGTCGGCTCGTTCCTCACAAGCATTCAACAGCAAGATTCACAACCCTGCAGTAGAGCAGTGGAGTGAATGATATCATTCTATCGTTTCCCCGTGTTGCTGATAAAGCCGCCACAATGCCACTGAGCATTGATTACAGACCTGAACATGTTAACAGTAAACGTATAGCTGCTGCTGACACCTTAAAACAATGGTATTAGCTGTGAAAACACATTTTTATTCCCCGTCTGTTCTTACCCCGCGGGGGATTTAGGTGGCCCTGCTCTGGAGCCCAGCGGTCCCTGGTTCGACTTGGACTGCATGCTCATGGACTCCATCTTGGCCACAGGAGGACCCAGACCTGGGACACACAGTGACACACACCTTGATTGTCATATCTTTGCAAACTGAGCTAGTCCCGACCCTATGACTTCACATTAAACTAATATGTCTTCACCGCAGCGGTGGTCCAGTTTAATGAGGGAGCAATGGGTGTGCTGGGGGTCCATACCTCCGGTTGAAGTGAGTCTCAAGGGGGGGACAGGAGGGTGCATGTTGGGGGGGTCTGAGGACGACCTCTGGCGGCCAACCAGGTCTAAAGAAGAACCGGGCTTCCAGCTGCTGGACGCTGAAGTCTGACTGATCCCCCCGAGGCCGGATAGCTGGACTGAGACAGACGGAGACAGAGAGAAGTTATTAAGATATATATAAATATATATGAGTGAGAGTGAGAGTGTGAGTGTGAGTGAGAGAGAGAGAGAGAGAGCTGCACTTTGCCAGAACAAGCGTCCACTTTAAAAGTCAAGTCGTTTCCATTTGAGTGTAATTGAGAGCGACAGTTAATGGGGGGGGGGGGGGGGGGGGGGGGGGTGCAGAGAGGTGGCCAACACAGCTGGTTGTTTCTCCTCCGCACCGCTGGCAGCACTCCAGACGGCCACTAATGTTATTAAAGCCCGACTGTGGTGAGCGTGTCACAATGAGTTGGTTATCCTGTAAAGCTACGACACAGTTGTTGTTTTTAGTCTGTGAAGATTTGATCCATTTATTTCCATCAAGTAACCGTTTTCATAACACCGAATTAATTATCCCAAATCAACTCATTTCCATTCTCCCGAGCACCGACACGTCGACCGCGTCCGATCTTACCCAGGTTCCTCGGGGGCAGGGGCGGGGCAGCAGAGGCGGCGGACTGAGGCGCGCTGGCGTTGAGGATGGTGCCGTAGGTCTCGTTGTTGACCAGGCTGGGCATGAAGGCGCGCTGCTTGTCCTTGGCGAGGCCGACGGCGTCGCGCCCCGCGGAGCCCAGACCGCTCTGCAGGTGAGAGTTGCTGCTCGGGGTGTAACAGCTGACCGGACGCTCGTCTCTGCGATGAGGGCTGGGCTGGAGGGGCAGCGCAACGAGACACGGTCAGACAAACAAACCAACTTCCCCGTCAGTAGTGAATGATTAATGTGCAAACAGACAAAGTACTTTTAACAGTGTAGCACGTTGTCAACGAAAGTGCCTCTCACCTTCTCATCCAGATCTTCATCGCTTTCATCCAAGTCTTCATGCTGCAGGCACCATTCGTATTCAACATGGACGTGGGCGTTGAATTTCCCCGCCAGCGCTTGGTTCAACTATACACAAAACGAAAAACAAATCCAGACGCATGTAAAACACACACACACAGGACCGACGAGCTCTAAACAAAGAAGGGTTTCAGGAAGCGATATGTCGCTCGCAGGCATAAGCCAAGTTTGTAGAAGGCGAGCTCACCAGCTCTTCACACTGCAGGTGTTTGAGCCTCCGGGCGATATCCAGCGGCGTCTCCCCGGCCTCATTAGCTGGAGAGAAAAACAACAGAAAACATACGATCATCGCTGTATCCGCATGCAGCACAAACACACGGCCCATTTTCTCTCCTCCCATTTCACTGAGAAATGTGTAATTAGAGCGTTTCCCACACTGAACAACTCTCTGGTTTCTCTCCGTCCTCCTTCTCTCCATATCTATTATCAGGCTGTTTTGTTGATGTCACAGCGGAGTAGAAAGATTAGTGTTGTGAGAAAGAGTTGCCGTGGTCTTCTGGCAGAGCCGGCGCCTCTGGGAACTGAGTCTGAAAGACTTGAACCAAGGTGTGTGTGTGTGTGTGTGTGTGAGAGAGACAGAGACAGACAGAGAGAGAGAGAGAGAGAGAGAGGATGCGGCAGCGAGAAAAGACATTTGTGTGAGACAGTGGTGGTGGTTGAAGTATGCAGATCAATTACTGAGTGAACGTAATGTGATACTACAGTGATGTAAAAATGACTTTACACACAAGACCGAGAACAAGACAAAAGGACAGAGTGGGACAGTGAACGCATCGCAGCCGCCCCGGTTCGCCGGGACGTTCCCTTACCGATCTCTATGGAGGCCTTCCCCCGCAGCAGCAGTTTGAGACACTCGCTGTTGTCGGTCAGGCAGCAGTAGTGCAGCGCCGAGCTGCCTTTGGCCGTCTGCTTGTCCAAATTCAAGCTGCAGAGGGACACAGACGGAGAGCTTTAAAGAGGAACAAAATGAAGCCTCGCCTTGTCCAAACCCCAATAAAAGGTATAATAATATATTTGTCAGACTGTTGTATTGTCTGGCTTCGTTTACCTGTTCTGAGTGAGGAAGTCGACGATGTGAAGCGACGTTCTGTCCACCAGCCTGACCGCGAGATGAAGCGCCGTCTCCCCTTGTTCCTGGAATAACAAAACAACGTAGAGAATCAAGCTACAGAGCAAGAAGAAGGCCACAGATTCGTATGTGATCAAGAAGTCAAACTGGGCTGAGGCTTCCAAGTCGCCATCGAAGGACAGACTCAACGTCACACTGAATGCTTCGTGTACTGACATGTCCGTTGGCCAGAGGAATGGGCTCCATGAGGTCCACTCCCTCGGCGTAGACCTGGATGAGGGAGAAGATGTCCCGGGCCTTCACCGCGTCGCACAGCGTGTGGAGCCGCGACGTCGCGTCGGGACACTTCTTCCGAGCGAAACGCTTCTCCGTGTATTTGGCCGTGATGAAGTCTTTCCTCGCCTGCCTGGTGTGAACATGTGAAGAAGCAGCAGCTCAGCTACAGCCGCATCACTTACGTCTCGCAATGTCACGGAAAGCGTGACACAAAAGTACCACACTGATAACAGCTGAAGACTATTACAAGACGAAGCAACAATAAGCAACGCTCTTATACGTTATTAGTCATTCACTATATCATATTTCTATATTAATACAGACGAACATCATTACTTAATCATAGGATATATTCATCAGGTGTAAGCCGTCTGCATATATACCTTTCTGACTTCCTACTAATCCCACAACAGTCACTCTTGCCCTGTAATTTGTGCTTTAATTGCCAATTCCATGGTTGAGATGTGCCAATATGTCACAGTGATGGTGTCACGATGCGATACAAGGGAGAGGAGGAGGGAGGGAGGGGGAGAGGGAGAGAGAGTCCAGGGAGATTGGTATGGGGGAGAGATGGATGGGTGACTTACATGTCACTGCCTGGGTTGGGTTTCACCACATTTTCAGCACTTAAACAAGCCTCCATGATTTCATTAAAGCCTGCATTCCCCACATTCTTGGCCAGCTGTGGAGCACACACACACACACACACACACACACACACACACACACACACACACACACACACACACACACACACACACACACACGGACATAGACACACACATTGACACTAGTTATACTCAACATTTTCTGCACCACATGCATTATGGTAAAAGTTGTCATCATTGCGCGATAAACTCACACCTCAGGATGCAGTACTGTGTGTGTGTGTGTGTGTGTGTGTGTGTGTGTGTGTGTGTGTGTGTGTGTGTGTGTGTGTGTGTGTGTGTGTGTGTGTGTGGCGTTATTACATGCACAACGCCCATCTGATTGTGGCCAACACCACTTGGCGACTTAACACCCAGGAAAGCAAGCGTGACTGGAAGCATTTAATCCCTCCCGGCCCACAGGCGGTAAATCTCTCCACCAAACGGTGATTAGAAAAGCCCCAAAAAAATTAAATATCTCAGCTATTCTGTGTGGAGACTTCCAGAGGTCTCGGGAGGAGAGAGTAAAGATTCATAGGGAATAGTCTGTACAATCAATGCGACGGCAACAGTGATTTACCAAGAGCTCTGAGGTGCTGAGTACGTCCAGAGTGAGGGACTGGATCCTGGAGTAGTGGACTCCAAGCTCCCTGTGGATCCCTGAACACTCGATGCAGGTGAGGATGCCCAGGTTGGTGGACAGCCACGTCGGGTCTGAGGAAGACAAAAGGAAGAATCGTCAAAGAAGAATGGAGGGATGAAGGAGGGAGGAAGGACTACGGGTGACACGCTAAAAAAAAAAAAACCCCACTAAAGCTCAAGTTATTTCTGCAGCATGTGAGCAAACTTTGATGTGTGGAAAGCTGTGTGCTCTGGAAATGTAATGGCTGCCTGGAGGGATTTTTAACCATCTCACAGCACACAATGTCAGAGGCAAGCGACCATGCTGAACTGTAACTAAGCCTGGCCTAGAAACTCGTTCTATGTGCGGGATATATATATAATGTGTGTGGATGCCATACGTGTAAAATGTCTGCTGGAGGAAATTTCACAGGATTTGAGAAAAGTTATTGGCGGTAATATCTCCAGAAAGAGGATCCAGCACTTTCATTCCAGGACCGTACCGGTCGAGTGGCTCATAACTATGCATAAACTTCACTGCCAACACTCCCAAAGCAATACATCCTGTTATTCAAAGGTCATAAAATGTGTTTCGACACCGCGCTGCCGACCGTTTGTCTCTCTTCGTCACTCACTGGGCGCTCCGCAGTCGCAGCACACGTCATTCCCCGTCATCCTCTTGACCTCTCCCAGGATCGCCTTGGTCAACTCCTGCACGATGTTGTTCTCGCCGACATGCTGGTCCCCTTTGAAGGCCTGGTTCAACGCCTCCTCCTTGCTGTTCTGTAGCACCGAGATCCAGCTGGAGGAGAGGAGGAGAGGAGGAGAAGAGAGGAGAGGCCGGAGGGGCGTATGGGAAAATTAGAATAATGACGAATGATGAATGAAGAGGAAGAAGAGGAAGTAGAGGCAGGAGGAGGTGAGAGCAGCCGAAGCGGAAAGAAACGTGACGGAAAGGAGGAGGGTGTTAAAAAGAGGAGAGAAGAAGGGAGTCAAAAGGAAGCTAATAGTCAGGAGGTGGAAGGTAAAGACAAGGCCGAGCGTCTGACTGGGTGTGAGGGAGGAAGTGTGCGGAAAGTGGCCGAAGTGGTAAACAGGAAACACACACACACACACACACACACACACACACACACACACACACACACACACACACACACAGGGAAGGAAGGAACAGGCACTTACATCTGACAGTCCTGGTCATCCTCGGCCTGGAAATGATACGTTCTGTCGTCTGAAACAAAAAAATAAATAAAAATGGATAATGACACAACAGAGGAGAGAAGTGGAGACAGGAGAACGCTCAGTGACTTAAAGCATCAGGTCAAACTGAGGGAGAACAACTAAAAAAAACTCTTGTTTCTGTCTTCAGGTGTGAGTCACGTTTTTACACCAGTGAATCCAAAGCAGCTGAAATCATGTTGTGTCTCCAGAGGCTGAAGATTAGCTCCTCCAGCTTAATGCTATTATCTCTTACAGCACATGTGGCCAAATCTTAAATGATTCGTTTGACAGAAACTACTACTAACTAGTACTATTTAGGGAAGAACAAGCAAACGATATCAACGATTATTCAACATCATTATCGATTCCTTTGCAGATATTTAGTAAGTAGTTGTAGATTCATTTTCTGTCAGATTGAGAAGTGTTAATGTACACATCTTTAACAGTCGGCTTATCTTTGAGTCGCTGCTTCTTTCTAAATAGAAAAATATTTGAAATCCACAATGCTGCGCAACTGCTGCTGTCTGGATGAATGGAGCTAATTAAAGTGAGGCACTGGAGTGCAACATCTACAGAGGAGGGAGAGAGGAAACGGTGAGCGCAGACACAAAGGTAAGGAAAGTATAAAGCTAGAGTGCAAAGACAGACAGAGGGCCGGACTCACGGGATATGAGGTCAAAGCTCCTCTTCTCTTCAGGGTTGTGTTTCACCTGGCAGGTGAGCAGGTTGAGTTTAGCTGGCGGCCGGTTAGCCTGACAGAGAGAGAGAGACAGAGACAGAGACAGAGACAGAGACAGAGAGAGAGAGATAGAGACAGAGACAGAGAGAGTGAGAGAGAGAGACAGAGACAGAGAGAGACAGAGAGAGAGAGAGAGAGAGAGAGAGAGAGAGAGAGAGAGAGAGAGAGAGAGAGAGAGAGGGAGGAAGAACAGAGAGGGACGACAGTATAAGTGAGTGAGAGTGTTGTGTTTAACCATATCTGACTGCTGCTGCAGCCAAATGAAACACGTGATAAGCTGTAAGATGAGCTGCGTCAGTAAGAGGAGTCGTCCGGCCCGGAGCTAAATCTTCATACGGGGACCAAACAGAGTTCAGGTTTGAACGAGGCTCAGCTGAGGAGAACGTCAACTTGTGAATCACGGTTAATGGGTGACGACAACGACCGGCTGAGGAGGAATGAAGCGCGTGCGGCAGAATGTGCTCGTCGTCGTCGTCTTACCGTGCCGTGTGAGATGGTGAGGTATCCGTTCTTCGCCGTGCACTTTCTCTTCTGCCACACTTTCCTCAAGCTGCGACACACAGAAGACGGTTCATCGGCGAGTCAAAGAGCAGACAGTCGTCATGAAACATTTAGTACGATCACGTTATAATACAGAACACGTGCATTAGTTATGACGCACAGGCCGAGCAGCGGAATCACATCTACCATAAGATTGTACACGGTTCAAATCTTCACTCTGCCTTCTTGTATGAAAAAGCTTATTTTCAATTTGTTACTGTAATATTTATTACAATTTTTGAAACTACAACTATTGCAGAACTATTGTACAAATGCTCACCCGTCACTTTTCTTGTAGAGGTACCCGCTGCGCTCCGTGCCGTGCTCCTTGTTCCCCCGGGGTTGGTGCAGGCTGTAGGTGGTGCTCTGCCGCACCTGCGAATCCTGCAAAAACACAAACAAACAAACAAGAAATCAGAGCCTTTAAACACATTTAAAAAATAAAAATAAAAAGCAGGCACTGCATGTGGGATTTGCAAAGTCAAATTGCAGTCAAGTGGGAGCCGCTGAAGCGTTAGATGGCTCAGATTCATGCTCTGCTCCTCTGAGAATTTGGAAGCAAGTATGAACAACAGTGGAAGACTGCTGCCGTGAGCCTCGGTGGTTTTGTACACATGGGGATGAGAGAATAAGAGGAGCTGCCATTTTATCCTCATGTGCCACTCTGAAAGGATCAAAAGATGAGTCACATTGAGATAAAACAGATTCAACCTCAACTAGAACACAATTAACTTGATTCTTCTTTAGATATTCAGCTTTGACAAAACAACCGCCAAAAAAAAAAAGGGACCAAACAAAGGCCAGATTTTTGTGTGAGTGATGTCATTTCCTGTCTGGAAACACTACGGGAAACAGAGAGGACGACTTCTGAAGGCGGGACGTTAATGACTGTTTAACACGCAGCCAACAGGATGATGGTGAAGGAGCACGAATGCAGCTCCGGCTCTTCTCTCATTGAAAATAAAAAATAAATAAAATAGAAAGCACAACTGAAAATAACCAAAAAGCGCTGAAACAATCCCATGACATATTTGAACGAAAAAGAATATGCTGCTGTAAAAGAACATATGAATCCAGCACTACTAACTGAAGCAACAGGATGCAAACATTCCACATGTCTTCAAGAAATCCACTTACTCTCCTGGACTTGTTTCACAAAAGAAGGCGGCAGCGAAGGAAAGAAGAGAACAATCATCAGGTGAGACCAGGAGTAGCCTGCAGCGTGTTTCATGGTTCACTAAGGACCCGGGTCGAGGATAAATCACGTCCACTCATTGGGCGGTGGGGAGAAAATGGATAATAGCGATGCATGTATGATCCAAAGACAAATTTGTAGTGTGGAAACAGCCCTGATAGACCTATTGTAAGGATTGCCTGTTTGAAATCCAATCTGATCTAAGAGCAGATATACAGGAACCAGGAAGACGAAGACGTGATCTTTCCTCACCTCTTTCTGCTCCACCTGTAGCGCCGTCTTGAGGACGTCTCGTAGCTGAGTCAGCTGCTTCCTCTCCTCGTCCTGCACCTGCTTTATCTGTGACAGAGGAGAGACGGGAGACGACGGGAGAGAAGAGACACGCCGTGACGTTCATACGACGTAAATGTCACCGATCGAGAGAAAGCGAGGCGATACCAGGAGCAGCCGGTTCTCTCTCACCGTGTGCAGATCAGTGGCCAGTTTCTCTATGGAGGGCTTCAGGTTGTCCACAGCTTTCAGGCCGTCCTGGAAGAAACTGAGCAGGAAGCACGTGAACTTAACAAAGAGCCTTATGTTGTACAAACCGACACCTTCCAGGTCGAATAACAACATTGCATAATAACAAATCAGTTCTCGTCTTACTTGCACTGCGCGTGGAAATACTTGATGAGGTTCTGCAGCAAGTCCACCCCTTTCTTGATTTTGATCTCATTGACTTTGAGGAGGTACTGTAAACATTGAATACAGATGTAGTCAGACAGGATCACTCAGACTCAAACACATGCATCCCTTTCATCTCATATCCAGACGCTTCAAAGTAAAAAAAGTCTTCTTCTTCCAAGTAAAGCTTCATTTCAAAGAGGTCCAGACCGCACAAACACACTGAATGCAATCTGAATTCCAAACGGCTGAACACCCATTCTGAAATATACAACCTCTACCTAAGTTTGACTGATCTGTGCAGAAACTAGCCAGACCTCAAACGAGCCGTTGGCGACATTCGTCGGTCGACTGACCTCGCACATCTGCAGCTGGAAGAATCTCCTCTCCTTCTCCATCTCCTCAGCGATCTCCGCCCCGCTGATTTCCGTCCTGATCATCCCGTGCTGCCTGGCGTGCTCCTTCTTCTCCTTCTCTATCTTGGTGCTGGCAGGAAGTGACATCACAGGGGGGGGGGGGGTCAAAGAGCACATCCATGGCAACACCATGAACATGGAGGGGGAGCAAAATCAGCCCTATTGCTATCCTGCAGATAAAGGTGTGGCCCTGCTGGGGGTCTGTGGTTTCTAAAGGTTAAAGGTTAGAGACGGTTGGTGCCGACTGGGTTTACGGTGCAACAGTAACTCTGATGCATCTGTTCAGGTTTATCTAAGCCATCCAGGTAGTAAGCAGTCTTGTTAATACGTTCATTTAAGTTGATTTCCCTTCCAAACAACAGAGTGCAAACAGTCATCACCTTCGATGCAGCGGGTTACCTGACAGTCAGTATTTAGGGCTGATTTTTCCCCCCCCACAGACCACAAACTCTCCATTCAATATCTCTAAACAGGCGACAGAGGAGGAGGCACCAGAGCATGCAGCGGGGCATTCTGTTCCATATGCTGTTTTCTGCTGACGGCACATCTCCTACAAAGAGGATGCAGCAGACCGTTCCCTATCGGAGGGACGTTCGGCCCGGTTCACGTGCGTCGAGACAGACTTCCCTCCCTCACGCTCGATCTGTGCTGTCTCCGTTTGACCTGCAGCTACAGGCTCAGCACAATATGCGACGAGACAAATGCATACAAAAAAAAAAGAGAAGGAAAAATCAAAAAGTGGTGGAGCTGCATGAGCCTTCTTCTAAAACATGTTCTAAAACTATCAACTAGTCAGAAAGAAATAGGCTACTGAAGGAGGCCATTTAGTAGTGCTCCCTTTATGTCACGATTCATGACGCTACACCACTTTAAAAAAGAAAGATCATTCTTCTGTGTTGTTATTGCTGTTGCACAATATCTCGTGTCATGTGTCGTTTGGCATGCGCACAAAGGCAGTGTGATGCGTGGTGAACGAATGCCAACTTTGAGGTTTGTTTGTGTAATGATATCGACGGTGAGTCACTGTGGGAAAAGACAAGTTTCTTTTCTCCGTTTAGCCGTTAAGTTCTGGTTGTGTGTACATGTTTGTGTGCGTACAAGCCAAACGTCACGTCAGCGCATGAATCTTCAGCCCTGACAGCGTTACGGCTTCATCAGAGCTGCGACTAACAGAGAGACACACACACACACACACACACACACACACACACACACACACACACACACACACACACACACACACACACACACACACACACACACACACACGTGTTCACCGGGCTGTTTTTTTGGCAGCCGGCCAAACTTGACAGTTGCTCAACTGATGATCGGGCTAAAAAAAAAAAAAAAAAAAAGATCCAGTCACTTTCAGTTCTGTCAGTTCAGGAAGTGATTCGTCCATTTGGACATAAAGACAAAGAGTTTTTGGAGACGCATTCTGCATCTAAAACGTAGGGAAAGATTTGTCAGATTTTAGTGATTACTTCCTGAATCAACGGCATTCAAAGTGAGAGAACAACCGAGGGACTGAACACTGAATTCAGACTCGGGTTGTCATACGCAAAGAGCTTGCAAACCAAATTAGAGGAATCAGAAAGCAATGCTGTGCGGAGACAAAATAATTGATCTTTTTGTGTCTGAGCGTATAAAAACCAGCAGACAGCAGAGAGAAAGATAATCAAGACACGGTGCGGTCCCCAATCAGGCAGAAAACTGGACTCTATTGATGTCTTCTCCATCAATAGAGTCAAATCATAAGAAGAAGTCGGGTCGTTCACAAACACACAGCATCCGGCTGAACTCTGGACGTCAGCACAAAGCCGGTACTGTCCCGCCGAACCGGTTTTGGAGAGGAGAAGGATTACCCTTTCAGCAAAGAATGTCCTTTGCAGCTTGTAAAATATATACGACAGCGCTGTAAGATGTCATGTGTTGTATGCATGCGCAGTCACAAGGGTTCGACGGTGGAAACGGTGTCTGGGGGTGTGGAGGTGGAGAGGTGACGGTTATTCACACTATCGAGCATGTGTTAACAGATCATCACGGGGGGGAGGGGGGAGGGGGAGCTACAGGGGGGAGAGCGGTTAGTCGAGACAAGACATTCTGCACATTTCAGTTTAACATACTGACAAGTTAAGAGTATGGTTTGATCTGCAGAATTGATGAAAATTAGGTTTCTTACGCTTTTGTTTCGTAGTCCTTCCAGGCTTTGTCGAAAGGCTTTTTCAGATCCTGTGGAGCAGAAAGCTCAAATTAAAGAAGTTTGAAGACAACAAATCAAGAAAA
Source organism: Cebidichthys violaceus (assembly GCF_023349555.1). Taxonomy (NCBI): domain Eukaryota; kingdom Metazoa; phylum Chordata; class Actinopteri; order Perciformes; family Stichaeidae; genus Cebidichthys; species Cebidichthys violaceus. The sequence goes on from NW_027176583.1 coordinate 713,829, forward strand.
GAAACATTCTAGTTTCACAAATGTGGAGATTTGCTGCTTTTGGGCTTTTAAGATGTCGCTTTGTGCTCTGGGATCTTGTCGTCGTCGTTGTTTTTTTTTTTTTACATTTCAAACACATTTAGGAGCAACACCATCATAAGACAACCAGGAATCACAAAGAACACTCTGTGGCGTGTCTTTATCAACCGCTAACGAGCAACGCTACATGCGTGGGTGTGTGTGTGTGTGTGTGTGTGTGTGTGTGTTTGCAGGTGTTTTGTTTCAACACGACGTGACTCAGTAAGCTGAATCATCCTCCCCACAGCTGTCTCAGCGGGGAGAGGTTAACTGTGGAGGGCCGGTGGAAAAATCGTTTCTTGGCATTTGTAGCGCGATCCCTCCGGTCACATCGACAACGGGCAAACGCCGACGTCTCATCGTCGCGGTTGTTTGCGCCTCCAGCAGCTGCTTGAGCGACGCGCTTGATTAAACAACATCCCCAACACCGCGGCGCTGATTAAACGGGGATTGCGACAAACAAAAAGGAGGGATTACTGGGTGCAATTGGCCGTGTCATTCCCTAGAAAATACAAATTCTACTAAATGAATCGTTGCCTGAAACCAAAATCTACATCGAGCACCTGCTGCATCCTGGTATGGACTCTAAACCATAAGCAGCACTCATATCTGTCATGTTGTGCATTTCTGCTCATGTTCCTGTTCGGCTGGACAGACAGCTTACGGCTTTAGTGCTTTGTTAAAACTCCAGAGACGACTGACCCCGCGGTTGACCTTCCGCTTCAACAGCAGAGGCTCGACCCGTTCGCCCAAACGATCGCGGTCTGGTTCACCGCCGAGGACCACTCGGCCATTCAGTCAACCGGCTCAAGGGCCAGAAACCACCAGAGGAAAGAGAGCATAAAAGACCAAAACACTGAAGAGAAAGAACAAGCCAGCGAAGGAAAAACAAAAGCCAAAGCAAGTCACTAAAAGAATGTAGTGCAGGTCAAGAGAGAGCCAGAGAGAGAAGAGAGGGTGAGCGGAAGGAAACGTCAGAGCCAGAGAGAGGAGAAAATGGCAACAATGGCTAAAAATACAGAATAGGCCAAGGTAACGGGGCAAATAACTCCCAGAGAGACCAGGGAGCTCTCAGCGTCCTCATTCTCCGTCTGGATGAATCCAAAAGGACGGAGGAGGCATGTCACGCCCTTGACAAGGAGCCTCCGTTGGCAAATGTATCACCTCTTCCTACCTACGACCACACACACACACACACACACACACACACACACACACACACACACACACGTCCAGGAATAGCACTTCCCGTTACACATTCCGCACACCTTTTTCCACCGCAGCAATGAACGGACTCAACCTGGTCAGCAGCACCGGAGGCAGAGTTCAGTTTGGATGTGAACACTTAGAAGAGATCAGTTAAATAACAAAACACTTCCAGTCCAAAGACGTTACGTTTAATATCACAGGAAACAAATCGGCAGCATCCAGCTGGAAACTGTCAATTCTGTTTGAAAAATGAACTGAACAATTATCAAAATCGTTGCAGATTAATTCTCTACTTGACAATTGTTAAGTGACTGAATATTGCTCTGGATGATCCACAGACTACAGGGAGTATCTCTGCATCACAAAGTATTCAGCAACCAGGACATTTTTACCAGATTTTACCATAACATTGTCCTTTTTCATGGCACAAACTAGCGCCGTCTCCATCTCAACACCTGAACAATAAGAACCAACATCTGCTGAGTGCTTTGTTAGCTGGACTGACTGAATCTGAATCTGCAACTTCTGCTGTTTGCAAATCCCCCGTTCAGTAAATTCAAAAACGGCCGATGCTGCCGATGTTGCAGTCGACAGCAGAGTGTGCAAACTAATAATAACTAGTAATCTGCTCTTATCTAAACTCTCAAACAGCGATCATGAGAAAAAGAGCCCAGAGTCCCCCCCCCCCCCCGTACAAACACAAACACAATGGCAGCTATCCACACACTGTACGTGAACAGTGATACGCTGATGTGACTCATGGCGGGTTAGAATCACAGTCCGCTCAACGAGGACGGGGGGGGGGGGGGGGGGGGGGGGGGGGGGGGGTGTCCGCTGCAGGCATGACATCATGCCGCCGTGAGCAGGAATGTTCCGTGGACTCGGCACTTTTCCGTGTGTGTTTAACTTCAGTGAAAACACTGCGGGGTCTTCCAGGGGACCCCGCCCCCCCGGCCTTTTTGTGCTAGCGCTGCACTAACCGAGCCGCGTCCCGAGTAAAGTTCACGTCACCTGTGAAGGAGCGTGGAGTTGAGATGAGGTGGAGAATGGAGGATTTCTCTCCGAGTAACAGCGGTGACGGGTTGCTAGGAGGTAGCCCTCTAATCACACAATAGGACTGGTGGCTATCTCAGCTTCCACACAGCTGTCGATTCTAATTCTCTCTCAAGAGACTCTTTTAAATACATTCCTCATGACCGAGATCCATATCAACCCGTTACTTCGTCCTACTCTCCTTCCTACTCTCACTGCAGTCTAAACAGCCTTTCGTGCAGGTCTGGACTTCTTTCTGCTTCGTCCTCTACGAACAGGTACTTCCCCCTGGGAGAGGACAGGAGTGCAGAAGCAGGATAATGATAGAGGAGGAGGAGGAGGAGGAGGATGAAGGATGCGGGATGGATGAGGGGGAAGCCTTGGGCTTTAGAGGTGAGTAACGGGTTAGGAGACGGTGAACAAAGACAAATGAGAGAAATAAGCCATCATTTCATTTCCAGATGACTCTTTCTCTCCCTTCTCCTTTATGAGTGTGTGTGTGTGTGTGTGTGTGTGTGTGTGTGTGTGTGTGTGTGTGTGTGTGTGTGTGTGTGTGTGTGTGTGTGTGTCCTGAGGTATGAAATAACCAGCAGCTCATTAGCCCCACCCCCCCATGTCACTGGGGTGATGAGAATCATCAGCGGGCTAATGAGCAATAAGTGGGGAAGCGTTACAGATGTGACTGTCTGCCACAGCCAGAGTGAGGAGGTCAGGGGTGGGAGTGACAGAGTGAAGGAGACAAGGAAGGGAAGAACGATGGAGACAGACGTGTGGGGTTAAGAGAGAGAGAGAGAGAGAAAGAGAGAAAGAGAAAGAGAAAGAGAGAGAGAGAGAGAGAGACTAAGAAAGAAAATCACCGAAGAGAAAATCAGATCGAGGCTGAAAAGAAAACATCACACGAACAAAAGAGCAAGAGAGACACGGCGTCACGCGGGACAACCGGCCTCATTAGAGAGCCGTCTTAATCGCATCATACCTCGCTGGAGGCCACAGCCAATCACGCGCCCGGAGGTGGGAAAGGTCAGCGACTGCCGCGGACAGTAACGAGCGCTGATTGCATTACAGAGCTGTCTGTCTGTCTGTCTGTCTGGGTTTAGTCCGTTTTGGTGGAAGCACATGACTAACGGCCCTGTACTGAACCTCAAAGATTTTTTAGTTTTGGGTAAATAGCCTGTTGATCAACCTCAAACAATAATTTTTTTTGGTATTCATTTCTTTATTTTGATACCGTAGAGCCAACTTGGTGGGCAGAAATGAAATATTTTGGGCCAACTTAACAATTCATTCATTTGGATCATAAAATCCCAAATTGCTCCATGTGTCACTGGTCAATGATGCGATGTTGAATGACTGTGCCCCCCCCCCCCCCCCCGTGCTAAAACTCTCTCATGCTGAGCAACTTGTGAATGACTTCCATCACGTTGAGTTCCTGCAGGCGTCATGCTGATGCTCTAACACATGCCGGCGGTTTTGTTGCCTTACCCCTTTGACTCCCTTCAGGTCTCCTTTCAGCAGGCTGTCCAGAGGAAAGGTGATGATGTTGTTCATGTTTTGGAACTGGAGGAGGGTGAGGAGAGAGAGATAAGAGTCGAAGGGTTACATCAGAGGATTTGAAGCCTTTTAGCGTGTCGTGTGCAAGAGGTAAACGACAAAGGAAAGCACTTAAGGTAGAAGGTAGTCTCTCGTTTCCTTCAGTAGATGATGGTGATGAGAGGCTAACGGGTTAATTCTACTTTTTGCTCACCTCTGAAAGTTTTCCGAAATATAAAAACAAACCATGATGAGACAGTAGCCTCTGTGTGTAGCGCTGCTGCATGTAATCCAGGGAGGCGAGAGCTTGCTAAAGCCGGGAGAGATTACATCTTCACATCCAGGTCAGGCGGCAGCTCGTGTTTCTTTAATATAAAGGTTTTGAGATAACAGCAAACATTAAAAGTCCCAAGCTCCGTCCGGGTCTCCGGGTGAGGAGATACAGAGTCCGGGGGAAGCGACAGACCTCACACAACGGTGTCGGATTTTTTTAATAAAGCTTTGGCCTCAATACAAAAACCTGGCTTTAACAGATCAGGTTGACTTAAATCCAGCAGATATTTGGTGTTGCAGCGGCTCAACGGAAAAACTAGAGCTACCTCCCCGAGGGCTTCGAGTTCTAGCTGGACTCGGTGTGTGTGTGTGTGTGTGTGTGTGTGTGTGTGTGTGTGTCTGTCTCAAGGCAATACAGACAATTAGGGAGACACTAGTGGACTCACCAGGTTTTTGAAGAGCGCAGTGAGCTCCTTGGTGAAGACGGAGAACTTGAGGAAAGCCGAACCCAGATCAGGATCATCTCTGTACACACAGTTTTCTCCAAACTTCTCCAGGGCCTGAGTGTACTGCTCCTCATTCTCCACATGGGCTGGGGAAACACACACACACACACACACACACACACACACACACACACACACACACACACACACACACACACACACACACACACACACACACACACACACACACACACACACACACACACACGTCAGCCTTGGGCTTTCACTCTCCGATCGTTTCAAGTCGATCACTGGGTATTAATAATGTACGGTAGACTTTCAGTGAACAAAGATCCACTTCTCCGGCCGGTCGATCCTCCCGTTACAGTTCAGGGTTTTCCCCAAGAGCTGCCAGCCAACGATTGAACCGCTAAAGAACATGTCGATCAGTCGGTAACCAGTCACGGAGGAAGCTTTAAAATCCAGCAGCGACCGAAGTCTCCCAGCGAGCCTGAAGTCGACTTAATCTAGCGCAGGGTCAGGTCTAGAACGAGTCCACTTAATTCACCCCACGCCAGACTGGGCAGCTGATAACAGCTAATGCCTCCGGGACAGCGGCGGAGCAAGGGATGGGGCACTGGGGGACTGTTGCTATGACAGCAGTCACTAAGAGACGTGACGGGGGGGGGGGGGGGGGGGATGAAGGTGACGGGGTGGCATGAGGGAAGGACTCGAGGAAAAGGAAGAAAAAGAGGTGTGAACTAAAAGACACCTGCTGCCACATAACGACTCAGCTTTCCATCTCGCTCGCTCACACACACACACACACACACACACACACACACACACACACACACACACACACACACACACACACACACACACACACACACACACACACACACACTATTAAAAAGGGGAAAAGCTGAAATCTGGAGATATAATAAACCTCAATCACGCGTCAGACGCCGGTCCTCACCACACACCCGCTCCAGCTGTTTTTGGCGGTGTGGTTCTGCCGGGCTCTGGGCCGACAGGGCGGTGGCTCTGCTGTTGTTTAAGAAGTGGCACATGAGAGCCACAACCCCCCCCCCCCCGGGCTGCTTAGTGAGCGACATGTGTATTTGTTGTAACATGACCTCACACATCACTCATGCAGTCTGCAGCACAGAGCGGAGGCGGCCGTTTCAACCTCAGTATTTGAGGACCTGCTGAACTACGTCTCCAGAACTATTTGAGCATCTGCAACATGAAACACATCGTCTATTTTACCGAGCAGTGACAGTGTTGTGCTTAGGCTCATCTTCCTAGAGGGCCTTGCCTTTCACAAAATAACTAATTAAGAGTTTAAGTAATTGTTGTTGTTCATTGACTTAATTGAAAAATAATTAAATGCTAGGTGTTTATCTGCATTCACACCGTTTACCTACTTCGTAATATTGTTTATATATATTGCTTTTTCCACATCTACATGAAAAGCAACGTGTGTGTGTGTGTGTGTGTGTGTGTGTGTGTGTGTGTGAGTGTGTGAGACAGGAAAAAGGATTCCTTTTTGCTTGACCTCAGGAAGTGATGACCGTGTGTTTACTGGTGGACGGAGACCATGACGTGGTCACACACACACACACACACACACACACACACACACACACACACACACACACACACACACACACACACACACACACACACACACTAAGGAAACAACACTGGGCTCCACGACGAGGTCGGCCCAGAAGCCGAGTGTTTTCCTGATGCAACATCAGGCTCAGCGCTGCATTATTCAGCAACTCTTCCCTGCTCAGCTCTACGGGCGCTGCAGCAGGAACACGCCGTTCACTCGTCTGCCTCGATTCGTTATCTGTTCGGCAGGTCTGTCCGAGCCGCCGTGCTCGATCGGCTCCGGGTTCTTCTTCGGGGGTTTGAGATGCTGCTGCTGGTTTATTCATCAAAACACACAAGCCGACAGGCTGACAGGCCCCTGCAGCAGCGCGGGGTTCTCCCGCTCATCTGTGCAGCTTTCCCAGCGTCTTAACTCTCTGGTACGAGGTTGCTTTGCTTGCTCGGCCTCTGCCGCTCTAACCGAACCTCCCGTCTTCCCCTCACCTCCTCCTCATCATTAGTATTCCTCGTGTCAGCGGAGATAAAATATGCTTCCACGGTTTTTTGGGCTCGACAGCCAGTTACTACCAGGACAGAGCGTTGAGGCTCCCTGTCGTGTGCCTCATTATTCAGGCTTTACCCGAGCATCCTCTCCGAAGAATATTTATACAAACGCTGTGCTTTCATTCTTCACTTTCATCTGCTTCATACGTGTCAAGATATGTTGTTATTTACTCTCTGAAAATAAAATGTATATTAAATTTTACCTGCATGAACCAATACGTTTTATGCAATACAGTCTATTTCTTCTTTACATTTAAAGATGTGTAATGTTCTAGATATACAGGAGTGACCCAGGCATAAAAGAGGCTTCACCGAGTCATTTTGTTTATTGTACATATTTGACGTGTGTGTGTGTGTGTGTGTGTGTGTGTGTGTGTGTGTGTGTGTGTGTGTGTGTGTGTGTATCCTGCTGCACCAACCACACACACACACACATTCAAATGAGGGTAATTCATCAACATCAGGGGCATTCATTTTAGCAGCTGAACAGGGTGAGACGTCATGGGGTGACACAATAGAGGTTCAGAGTCTGGTAGCGACAAAATAAAAAAAAATAAAAACATTGTGTATGTAAATGTAAATACACAGTGAGGTGAGAACGTGAGTGTGTTCACGCCTCAGCAGCCACACACACACACACACACACACACACACACACACACACAGCGTGAGCCCCTCCCCAGCTGTTCCTTTTGGGGGGGGGGGGGGTTCTGGATCAGACAGCTGTCCCTCTGGTCTGAACAGAGCTCACACTGTTCTGTAAAAGACATGCTCAGCACATTGTTCAGAGGTCTCTCTCTCTCTCTCTCTCTCTCTCTCTCTCTCTCTCTCTCTCTCTCTCTCTCTCTCTCTCTCTCTCTCTCTCTCTCTCTCTCTCTCTCTCTCTCTCTCTCTCTCTCTCTCTCTCTCTCTGGTAATAACACACAAAAAGCCATCCTCCCTACGTCTGCCTCAGGATAGAAAATGTAATTAGTAATCATTTTCATTTTCAATCCATTGTGCATTTTTGTATTGAAACTAATTAACCTGTGAAAACAGAAACTCTTCTTTCTGTTTTTATATCAAAGAGAGTTAAACGGTTTCTTACTGCAGTGAGAGATAAGGAGGTGAACATCCCGGCATAGAGGACAGGAGAACTCACCTAGACCAGACGTGTAGATGGCCTTCACCGACTTCTTCATCTTGTACAGAACACTTCGGTCCACATCCAGAGCCTGTGTACACACACACACACACACACACACACACACACACACACACACACACACACACACACACACGTTAGAGTAGATGTAATCATTTAATGACATACATTAATGCATTTTGTGTTTTTTAAGTTGACTAAAAACAACCTGAGTCAATGTAAACCACGTTTGCTGCCATTTTTCGGACACAACTTCTCGCGAACGTCGTCACATACGAGGACGACGTCCCCGTTTCTAATCCCACGTTCAAAGCTCTGACCGATGGAGCTGAGCGCAACACGAGAACCGTGTTGAGGGGGCAGCCCTGATATTGTGATGTACATCTCTCATTGATACTAAACACATCTCAGTCCTGTTAGGAGACTCTACTGTCATTCCTGAGGTCCCAGTTTGTGTTGTTGCCGTCCTGAGCTGGTGCTCCTGCTTTTTTGTCCACGTCCTGAATGCAGGCCTCCATGTGGTGTGTGTGTGTGTGTGTGTGTGTGTGTGTGTGTCTCTCTCTCTATGCCACCTCTATTCTGGCTGCAGTCAATTAATTATTCAAGGCACAGCTAAGAATAGAACTGAACCATCATTGCTGTGTGTGTGTGTGTGTGTGTGTGTGTGTGTGTGTGTGTGTGTGTGTGTGTATAATAGCTTGGAGGAAAAGAGCAGTGAGCATCTGCAGTCTCTTACATGAAGGACAATTTCCCTGAGATGTGCATACATGCACATGCACATGCACACACACACACACACACACACACACACACACACACACACACACACAGGGAGTCCAGCTGAGACAATGCAGCACTGTACCAGTGATGAGTGAGGCAGTCTCTCAGGGGGGGGGGGGGGGGGGGGATTTTGGGAAATTAGTTTTTAGGGACTTTATTAAGTTCGTCCGTAAAAAGCAGCCAGAGCTGGCGCCGCTGCTCCCTTCCCTACTTCCCCGTCTGACTGACATAATATCAAATCGCCTCGACCCTCTGAAAACGAATCACACACACACACACACACACACACACACACACACACACACACACACACACACACACAATGGCCCCCATTCAGCTGCAACACACACACACACACACACACACACACACACACACACACACACCGTCCTCTTTGCAGCACCACTAGTCGTAGTGACAAAATGTGACCTCATCCATGTTGCTCTATAAGCTGCGTCCAAATTATTCAGAAACATTACAAATGTATTTACAGTTAATTACATTTTCCAGCTGCATTACTTCCTCATCTTTAACGAGGATACTTTGAACAAATAAAAAACAATCGACGCAGACCCAAATAAACTTCTAGACAGCAGTACTTAGTAGAAGTAACACTTACTAAAAATAAACCCTGACGGCAAGTGTGCAAATAAAAAAAAAAAAAGCTACTTGCTTTGACTAAAAGTAAGAGTGTCAGCGCTGTGGTTTTAGGTCCTTTGACTCATCCGTTACATCTGTCATTATCCTGTTACCTCCGTCTGGATCACACAGACCAAGCAACTGAGCTCAGACCCCACAGCGCCATGCGGGTCTGTCTGCTGTTAAAACAGGTATTTTTAAATCAAACGGGGGAAGAGAAATACAGCTGCAGAGAACCGTCTCCGTCTGCGCCGCCAAACCAATCCAACCGCACAAAAGACTTCTTAACGGGTAGCTGGAGACAGAGTGAGAAACGGAGTGACGGATGGCTGCTGTTGGACCATACATGCATGCATATGTAGTTCTCTACTAGCCTGATATTGCACAGAACTGCATCTCACTTCCCTTTTGTTTCAGTATCGCAGGAAGCAATTTCTAAGTGGGCCCGTAAAACCTACTTCAAACTGTCAATGAGCGATCGATTATGTGACGCTGTGAACGCGCTCGGTGAGGAGGACTCCGGTTCAAACGAGGTGTGAGCCGCCGAAGAGCCGAAGAGTCGAAGCACGCGATGGCGTTTACCAGCCGAGCGCTGCAAAGAATCAATAAGCTAGCAGAGTGCGTTTCATTCACATTATGGATCAGAGCTGCAAAACGGTGCATGGCATCAATGCTGAGTTTTATGACTTCATCACAAAAAAAAAAAAAAGACAAAGCACTCTGACCAACGCAGCTGGACTCTCTGGCAGCAGCGTCGACGAGCCCAACGGACAAAGAGATTTAAAGCGATCTGCTCACTTTGTAACTAAAGCTTTTGGTGCATCGACGCCGTCAGATGGCAGCTATGAGTCCCGCTCCAGGGTCATGCAACCGCTTCGGTATCGGTAGTTCTTGCAGCAGTACACCGCAACCGTGCAAGAAAGGTATTCCTGGAGAGGTACCGTTGTGAGTAGCGTTCATCTGTGTTAGCATGAAGCAGGCCTGTGTTAAAGCTGAACATGTCGTAATGTTGTATGACACCAGAGGAGATGTAAACCTTTGCTGTATCCCAATTCTATGCAGGTTTGAAGCCGATACCTGAGCGTTAAGTTCATTGAAATAAGTCTTATGCACTGAATCTGCTTGATTTTTGTTGGGGTGTCCCACAATGCAATGCACAAAGGAAACGGGGAAGCTACTAACAGCTGCAAAAAGCAGATGGGGGAGAAGTTGCTCCCAGCAGATCCTGGAAAACAAAAACAAAAAAAGTGTATATTGTGCATTAGTTTACTCATTTCCAGTCGGCATGAAATAGCAGCGCTATCGACGCCCACAGGTCCACAGGCGGAGCTACGCCCCCGTCTGACCGCCACACAACACCAGTAATGAGCCTGTGAATCGGTCTGACCAGCCAGAGCCTGACACATGAACATCACACACACACACACACACACACACACACACACACACACACACACACACACACACACACACACACACACACACACACACACACACAGTATCACGCTCCAGCACACCCTTTCAATCTGCACAGAGTGGACTGTCGAGGGGAAAGGGGCGAGACAAGTGGGGGGGGGGGGAAGCAGACAGGCGGGGTAATAAACCAATCCCTGCTGAACACAACACACACACACACACACACTCACACACACACACACACACACACACACTGCTCTAAATCAGTCACACACACACACACACACACACACACACTGCTCTAAATCAGTCACACACACACAGACACACACACACACACACACACACACACACACACACACACACACAGGTCTCTTCAATCACTTTCACACATTTCCACTCCGATATGCACTCCAGAGTGACTCTCCTCTAAGCACCAGGCCTCTCACAATGTTCTAGCCCTCTTCTCTTGTTTGTAGCACTCAAAAAATGTTTAACCCCCCCCCCCCCCCCCCCCCCCAAAAAAAAGAAGAACTATTCAGAGCGAGAGGGGAATTCCTTTCAATGGCGAGGGATCAGAGCTGAATCCTCGACACAATGCACTCGGCCTCTGAGCCCCGGAGCCGCTTCACAAGCACACTTCACGTGACGCTACTGCCATGTCAGCGCTTTCTCCCCCCCCCACCAACCACAGCGGCTCTTTGCTCACTTCCTGCTGCCTACCGACCGTTTGGGAATTTTGGATGAAGCAGCAGAAGGAACCCCCCCCCCCCCCCCCCTAAAAATGAATCCTCGTATTAACGCACGACATCATCGTCACCGTGGTTACAATCAGGTGCCATCTGCCCATCCGCAGAGAGCGCCACCACACCGCCGGGTCACTTACGGTCGTGCATTTCCAGGAGAGTAGTGACGGGGGGGTCAGGTTACTGACCTCTGTGAGCACAGAGCAGACGGACAATATGTAGAGCGTGTGCAGATTATAGATACTGTAAACCTCATTCATGTTGAGGACGCGCGGATAGATTACAGTACGGACCGACAACCTTTCCAGTTTGGTCGTCACAAGGCAGAGCTCAGCTTGGGTAATAAGCACATAGTTCGACCGCAAGGACCCGGACCAGGGCGAATTAATCCAACGTGCTTGTTCCAGCATTCGTCAAGGTCTTCAACGCCCAAACAAGAAGGGCGAAACAAGCGAGACCGGGTCAATAAGTGCTCGTGTAGCGCAGCGATTGTCCGCTTTCTGAGTTGTTCACATGAGACGTTGAACGTCACTTCATACAGCTACAACCTGAGAAGAACGCAAAAGGGGGAAATTGGTTTTGGATGGGTTTCCCCTTCATTGTTTGGTCTATAAATAAATCAAGAAGTAGTAAAAATGCTCCCAGAGCCCTGGGCGAGGTTCTCAACATCCTTGTTTTGTCTGTAGTCAAAGCTTGAATTATCTGGTGTTCCTCGATGACTGCTTCAAGCATCCCAACACATGTGAGCAGAAGGTGACTTCACATGAAAACCAGAGGGCCAGACGCCGCCGACCACAAGAACTTGTAGTGTTCTCCACCTCTTCCTCCGCCGTCTGCAGAAGAAAGACATTCCTGGATGATTGCGTGCCGGAGTGACTGACAGACGAGGCAGAGAACCCATTGTTCCTCCGACTAACTATCTGCTGATGACAGAGCGTCTGCTCGACAAGACGCTGTCCCCACACACACACACACACACACACACACACACACACACACACACACACACACACACACACACACACACACACACACACACACACACACACGTTCAACTTGAACAAAACACAATCCAAGCAATCCTCCCCATCTGTAGTATCACGATCGTCATCGCCACACACTCGTTTATAGCTGACACACACACACACACACACACACACACACACACACACACACACACACACACACACACACACACACACACACACACACACACACACACACACACACACACACACACACGTTGTGTTTGGTGTCTCTTTATAACTCGTCTACCAACCTTGCCCAAGCCTTTGAGCCCTGCGCCCAGAGAGAGTTATGCGAGGAAACGGGCCGCATGCTGTGGAACTCGGCTGCAGTCTGGGATTCTCATTTATTTGGTGTGGGCACAATGACGGCTGTGGTGGGATGTAATCCGTGTTTTATCAAAAAAGGTACCAGACGATCAAAAAAAAAACTTCAAAACCAAAACAAACTTCACCGCTCAAAGAAAACTACTAAAACATCTAAGAGTGTGTAAAACTCTCACACACACACACACACACACTAAATAAAAAGCCCTAAAGTGGTCTTCAAAAAGGTTCTTTGTGAGACTAAAGGTTCCATTAAGAACCCTTTTGGTCCTATAAAGGTTCTGGATAAAAACCCTCTCCTCACTAGAGAACCCTGGGTGGGTTCTTGTTAGCGCCTTTAGAAAGAGGAAAGGTTTTGGATGGAGAGAATTCCGGGTGGAAACATTACACCCTTGCAGTATATATATATATATATATATTTATAGCAGTGCACTCCTCCTTGCAGCAGCAGCAGCACATAGCATCAGTGTTGGTGTTAATGGGGAGAAAGCATAATGTTGGTGTAATACACCGCAGCTCGGTTTTCCTGTACGGTCGACTGCCAACGGTTATGTTAAGTCACCTGAAAATGATCTATGGAAGGTTTTCCTTGTAGATAAAATAAATAACACACCGTACGATTAGTCGGCAGTCTCGTCCACCACATCGCAGAATTAGACACGTCAGCAGGTGTGCCGTTAAAGCGGCCGCCTGGTGCTGCTGCACATTGCTGCTGGCCAGCTCCACATGTGGCAGAGGAAGGGCAAACACAGGAAGGGCTCTCGCTCTACCTCAACATCCACAGAGGGAAAGCTGGGGCTCATTCAGAACATGTGTCAAATATACAGTTTAGCCCCGCAGGCATCAAAGAGGAGGCCGATCCCCGAGGAAGCTGCTGCGCCCGACTCGAGCCGTTCACCCCGGCTTCTCCTGCTCCGCCTTAGTGCCGTAGTGCTTAAGATTGCGCGACCGCAAGACCAGTCGGAGTCCATCTAGAAACGGACCCGGAGCTGCAAAATCCACTGCGAGAAAAACTGAAAAAAAAAACCCAACCCTGCTCAAGCGTTTCATTCACAACTCTTCTCCACGCTTTCGCCCAGCGAAGTAAAGTCAATATTGGGATAGAAATGGGTTCCCGTGGAGGCCGGGGGCGCTAACAGGCCCGTTGGCTGCAGGGTTCCTCTGTTCTCTCAGACGGCTGAGATGTGTGCAGTCAGTCTGCCCTGGGGAGGGGGGGGGGGGGGGGGGGGGGCATGGAAAACTCCTGCATTCAAGTTCAGTGGGAGTGTGGGTCAGAGAGAAAGGGAGGGGGAGGGGAGGGTACTTTTTACTATGTCATAAGACTGTCTGACACAAGCTCATTAACGGAGCTCGGATGTTGAAGGCGCTTCGACGTTGACTGCATCGTAGGATTTGTTGCTGGTTTTTCCTGCCTGGCTGGAAGTTGTTCAAACATCTCGTCTACCTCCAGGCCTTCTGGCGTTTTAGCACCGGGACACTTGGGGCTTTACTGCTCCTCGGTGAGCACTACAAAGACCAGTAGTTGGACCAGAGCCTTGACCGCCAGCTGCCAGGAGTCACACTGGGATGACAACATCAACGGCCGCGCTTAAAGTGTTAGAGAAAAGAAACTTTCATGTTAACCGCGGAGGCCTTTTTTTCCACATTGTTTTACAAGGAGGGAGAACTTTTGTTTCGGGTCGGTTTTCCCAGACGGCTGGTGTTAATACTACAGCGGCACGGTTTATTCTTTTGAGTCTGGTCTGAAGACCTGCGAGAGCCCCGACCAGCTACTCTCCAAGCTTCAAACGCACTTCTTATCGCGCTTGTAATTGTTCTCGTTTATACATTGTGATTTTGACACAACCTGCATCGCTTCAACCACCTTAATAACATAATTAAATACGGCGGGTAACACGTGTTAAAAACACGATGAATAAAATAATAACAGCGGAGAGTCTGGCGCCAAGTTTAAAACCTCTTAAAATGGTCTCCCCGACTTTGAGGGGAGTCTTTAATGAAGTTTGTAAAACCAGCAGGAGACTGTTAAAACCAAGTTGGAAGGAGGGGCCGGGAAATAAGGAGCAAATGTGCCGCGCTTTGAGGGGGGTGGGGGGGTGGAGGGGGGTGGGGATAAACCTCATGGTGTCAAAAGCAGCAACGTCAGAGGAAAGGTGCCCAACAGCTACCGCAAAGTTCTGTGTGATGAAGCCTGAAGATAAACGGAGGGAGAATGACCTGCTTTCTCCTGGAAGACGCTGCAGTAAAACACTACAGAGTGTGTGTGTGTGTGTGTGTGTGTGTGTGTGTGTGTGTGTGTGTGTGTGTGTGTGAGAGAAACCACAGCAATAAAAAGCTGTCTTGCAAACACTTAAGATACTTCCTATTGTGCAAAAGATAGAAGGGATCTGGGATTATCAGACTATTTGGAATGTGAAATAAATCCTAAGAAAACAGACTGATTCAAAAATGACAATGAGCGACGAGTGTTCTTGCAGAACTGCATGACTGATCTGGTTCTGATCTGGTTTGGTCCCAGCAGAGCCAAAAGCAATCCTGAGTAAAGCTCCCTTGAACGCTTCTAAGGAGTTCAAAACACTTCCCCAGCAGAGAAGAAGAAGAAGTCTCGGTCTGTTCCCTGAGTGAAAGTGACAGCAGGACAACACAACTGTGAGGATTCAGCCCCCCCCACCCCCACCCCCCCTTAACCCCCCACAAGAAGAGCCGAGTGGCCAGGACTACAAATCAATGGTGGAGTTCATTAATGAAGAGGCAGGGACGGTCAGGGAACAATAGCCGCCAACAACAGCCGTCTCGGACAATCTGGGCCGGGACACTCTGACGGATGAGACGAGCTTTAAGGTCCCGCTTACCCCTCCCAGAGCCTCTAGTGTCCTACCCCCTAACCTCAGGCAGTCTCCATCCCCTCCACCATGTTGGACTGAGAGTTTCACCATCCTCCGAACCGAACGGACCAACCAGGACCGGCAAAAGCCAAAAAGGTCTCCACACAATCGTATCGCCTCAAAACAGTCAAAGCCCATCGGGGGGGGGGATAAGAGAGATCATGGCTTTGAATCGATTGCTGACAGGACCGTGACCTTCGGCCCCGGTAGATCCATGGGGAGAGCTGCTGCATCACAATGAGGGCCCGGGTCAGAGCCTGTCGCTGGGTGATAAGACAGACTCCGCTCTGCTCTACCCAGCCCCGGAGGCTGGAGAGACGCCTCTCATTTCAAAACAAAAGACCCCGTTGGAAACACTGAGGTCCCACATAGAGGATCCTAAAACCAATGAGTGATCCACCGCTGGATCTGAAAGTTAGAATCCCGGACTAGGGGCGTAGTGGTACGTGTTTATATATATATATATATATATATATATATATAGTCCAATTACTCTTCAGCTATTGGCATGTGCACAACATGAATTCAAAAGAGCCAACCTAACATAAAGTGCATCATCTGTTTGGGATAATTTCCTAGAAAGCATAACCAGGTTGTTGCAGAACAAACCTCCTGCTCTCTGCTACCGGTTTTTGTGCTGAAACGTCTCATTTAAAAGCGCAACGATTTATGGCCTCTTGCGCTAACGACCGAAAGGCAAGCGTGCCCTCGTAACTCTTCTCCGTGTGTCAGTCTGCCAGCCTGGTGTTGATGCTGGAGTAGTTCCCCAGCCAAGGGAAGACCTGACCTTCTTCTGCCCAAATTCCTCCTCCCCCCCCCCCCCCCCCCCCCCCTCCCCCTCATTCCAAGCAATGTTGGCGGGTATACGGGCAACAGCTGCTCCCCCTACAACAGGTGGCCTGGAGGAAAGTTTAACAAGGCTCCAGACAGCAGGATTATCGATGCGGGGACAATCCACATTTAATAGCTTTAGGGACACACTGATGGATCTACAAGCTCCAACGCACACATGGCCCTAAATGTGCAGTCTGGCCCAAGTGAGCAGTCCAAACCCCCAGCCACTCCGGCCAGTCTTCAGCACAGCACCTAAGAAGCTTAATGCTTCCTGTAATTGAAATGGGATTTCTGGCAGGATCGCTGCACTCCTGTCTCCTCCCTTCACCCTCACTCTGCATCCGCTGTCCCTTCACAAGAACATTGAAGCAAAGCTCTTGGTTTGGACTTCAGAATTGTGTCATTTGGCGGTTGTGTTTAAGAGTGATAAGCAAGTTAGAGTCCCGCTGGATAATACATTAATATCATCTTGTGTTACCAGGAGGTATGAGCATGTACCCAAAACAACCAGGGGGGGGGGGGGGGGCCTGAGATTAGGATTAGAGGTGCTATAAAGAGATGAGAGTCCAAAGACGCTCACCCAACTGCTTCTTTAACACTCGGGTTCACGGAGAATCTACTTGCCGCAATCGCAAGCACCGTTACCTCGCGGTGCACCAATATCATGGGGTGTTTGAAATGAGTCCGTGAGAACCAGACTGGAGGCTGGTCGTGGCCTGCGCAGCCGGGGCCCCAACAGTTGCCTGTGGATGCTGCTAATACCGTCGCCATTCCCAGAGGTGCTCCCTAATAACCCCTCGACAAAAAAATCAGCGGGCCACACGAGCGCATAGCTTGCATACCAGTGTTATTAGGACCTTTTTATGGTGAAATAAAAGCTAGATGGACGACTAATGACTAATGACGCTAGCCTTCAGGACTGAACCACCCCCCCCCCCTCTATGGAGCTGTGTCTGTTTTGACATCTTGGGATAGTAGCTTGGTTTATAAATGCTGTGGTATGTGGTATTGGTTGATGCCACAACAACAAAGGGGGATGTCCAAGAGCGCGTTACCAGCATGCGCTCCACGTGTCAAGCAACTGTAAATTACAGAGCAGCTGTAATGTGACGGAACACATCGTGTCTCTGTCTGAGATGCTACAGACCGACAACACAAAAGCTCCTCTTGATCGGCAAGCAGTGAACGCAGCCGCAAGCCCCGACACTCCGCGGCCTTCCGCGGCCTCTACGGCACGAGTCGGATCCGTTCCGCAGTCGTCGTGTTCAGTTCGAGGGTCGGTGGCGTAATACACAGCGATCCCAATAACCGGTCCACTCCGCCAGAGAATGAATTCACCGTTAAAAGCTTTGAACGCCTGCCGGATGCGCGACGACATGATATCACACAAATGCGCTTGTGTTCGTACCCGAGCTAGAAGTGTACGCACTTGAGATCTGTTCAAGGACACCACTCTATTGATTGTCTCTCTCTCAAAGGTAGACCTCAGATGATTACAATGTGGCCTCAGACAGACGTGAGTTGTCATTTCCATCACGATCAATACTTTCTTTTGATGGACCGAGGTCAGCTCAGCCCTCGGGGGCCGATGCCTCCTTCAACGGGAGGTCATGTGTACCTCGTGAAAGGTTCGTCTACTCACTAGAAAGTAGACGTCAACCTCTACAGAAGTGGAGAAGGATTCTGTTAAACGGTTGTATTAGGACTGGATTAGCATTCCCAGTGTGCTGGAGTATCCTCTGAAGGCCGTTCAGATCATTTCGAATCAAACGTTGGAGGTGAAAACCAGATTCTAAGAACTCTTATCTCACCGGAGGAAAGTCAACACAAATGTGGAGGAAGAAGAAGAAGAAGAAGAAGAAGAAGAAGAGCCATGTGGCACGGGACCACAGAGGGGGGTCATGACACAAATCCTCTTACTGGATAAACAGGTTTTTATTGCTGTGGTTTCACACACACACACACACACACACACACACACACACACACACACACACACACACACACACACACACACACACACACACACACACGCTCTCCGAATGGCCTCTTAATAGCCAGCCGTTTAAAACTACTTTCCTAATTAAGGTTGCGTAGGTGCAATTAAGTTTAGAAAGAAGTAATTACACAACCTTTGTGCCTCCATTTACATAAAACCTCTGAGTCTCTGCTGTTAATGTGTTTGAAGGCTTCCAGTAAACAAGCAGGTCTACGGGTCACTTTTTAAAAAGGTCTTTAAAGAAGAAGGTGAGGCTGGAAGTGCCACAGCTTCTTTAAAACCACCACGAGCTCACCAGACCTGCTCGTCATCTCCGCCCGACGCTAGATTAGCCTCTACGACCGTAACGCGCCGGAATCTCAGGCCGAAACCGCCAGCGGTCTTGTTGCATTGTGGGTAATGTAGGTGCCAGGTTTTTTTTGTTTTTTTTTTTAAAACAAGAAAGAGGAATGTGTGGAATAAAGAAGACCACATGTCTGGTTCTGTCCATCGTGAGTCCAAGAAAGTTATAGGGGTGTAATAAATGAATCATAGTCTACAGCTGCTTGCTGGCTGCACAGAATAAAGTCTTCATAAAACACCCTTTTTCAATTGATATCATTTTCATATGCAGAAAAAAAAAAACACAGAAGATTGTGCAAAAATATTGAAGCCAGCAATAAAAAAAATACACATTAAAAGGCTGCAATTCTCCAAACAAAGCGTGTTCTGCAATGATGCAGCAGCACAGAAGTCTGTGCATCTCCAACCCGCCCGTCCTCAACTGTCAGCTGAAGGGGAAACGCTGAGAAGCGAGAGCGGCTACAACAAACCCGTCATCTGAAGGTCAGAACGAGCACAGTGTCTGGAACTCACTGAAAACAGCTGATGTTCAGATCTTCGTGAATATACACGGAATATAGAAGCATCATTAAACTCAAGGGTAAGAGTACTTCATAGATCACCAGCTACTGTGTGATGTACATATATGCAGATGTGCTTTTGTCTGCGTGTGTGTGTGTGTGTGTGTTTGAGATTCCAGGCAGGCCCGGCAGACAATAAGTGGAAGTGTTCCCCGTCCACCCGCAGCGTTTAATTGGTCAAACAGACCAAAGGGAGCGAGGTCCTGTCGTCCCAACAATGAGGCCTTGTGTTCCCCGAGCCCCGAGCGCGACGAGGTCGACGTTTTAAACACCGAACGCACTGCTGCACATCTCCGCAACGACGGTTCAGCAGCTTCTTTCGACCGCAGCTCATCGCTAAAACGAAAGCCGCCGAGTTTGATTCTCAACCGAACCTCACAGACCAGCAATCACTGCTGAGCTACGGGTTAAATCCACACGCTCATTTGCCTTACATCCACAGAAAAGCACATTCCACTCCAAGCTGTGCTGAAACGCTTCGCAATAGCAGATTAATTTGCTATTTTCAAAACCAGCAGCAGCAGCAGCAGAGGTACCTGAGCAGGTGTACGGATGTATGCATGCATGTATTTACTGTATGCATGGATGTATGTACTGTATGCATGGATGTATGTACTGTATGCATGGATGTATGCAGGCTCAGCCTTCCACAAAAAACACAGGTTCAATTTAAGTAAAGCTGACATTAGACACCAACGTATAATCTCATCTCTGCACAAATCATGCATTCTGTCTGTTTTTGGTGTAGCACACAAAATTGTTCCGTCGTGAATCCATTCATATGACAACTAGAACTTTTCCACCGTGAAATCAGGAGGGAGCTTTTCCTCACGGGACACGTAACACCTACAAGCGTGCTCCAACTTAACAGAGACACACACACACACACACACACACACACACACACACACACACACACACACACACACACACACACACACACACACACACACACACACACACACACACAACACACCGAGCTGCTCATGTGGGAAATTCTATTTTTACCAGCAGGCAGGGCGAGGCTCTACCATACAGCACACAAAGTAGGGAAACTATAACAAGGGGAGGGAGGGGAGGGCTGTCAGGGAACAAAGCGGAAGTGTCCTTCCTCCTGGTGACCTGCAACACAAAGTGTTCCCTGTGCAGACAAGTACAGTACGATGCAGCCGTCAACAACAGAGAGACATGTCTCCCTCCATCACTGTGGGACGCCCAAAGACACTCGCACTGATCACGACTGAGAAGTGATGCATGAACACACTGTGTCTCACTTTAACCTACATGTGTTTGCAGTCTGTTGTCAGTTTTTGTTTTTTTGTCTCTCCTTGTTGCTCCTGTTTGTAAAAATGCAAAAGGGCTGCATGTCCGTCTGTCCTGGAAGAGGGATCCGTCTTCTAGAGCTTTCTTCCTATTTCCACACATAAGGGTCTTTTCTTTTATAGGTCTTCAGAGAGAAGGGGTCACGAGTTGGACAGACTGGAAAACCCTTTTGAGATTAATTTGTTATCTATCATTTATTTTGAGCCTATGTAAATATAAGTGACTTGACTATACCTGCTCTTGCTGGCTAATCATTGCAGGGGTATAAATAACAATACAGCTACTGTATAATGAGACAATGGAGGTCCAGGACATTGATAAACAAAGTCTGAACTGGTGGGAACAGGATTATGGATCCTGAGGGGATGAGTATGGTGCACAGGATGGCAATATAGAGGTGACAGAAATCTCATACATTTTGTAAATGATGATGGAAGGATAGCCAAAAATATATCATAATCCTCATTATGCTCAGGCTCGTGTTCATGGAGAGTCCTCACTCACCTCCTCCAGAGCAGACACCGTGTTCCTGCAGTGGGACATCCTGGTGGTGAAGTTGGAGGCAGTCGGAGATTTATAGTCTTCATTCGTCTCTGCCACGAACTCTGTAACTGTGATTTGGTCCGGCATGATTAATCCGTTTGATGGTCGTGAGGAGAAGGAGAAGGAGAAGGAGAAGAAGAAGAAGAAGAAGAAGAAGTTTTTCTAATTCCCTTTTTTAGCACAGAAAAGTTCACAGCAGCGGTAGTGTCTCTGAAGGTCCCCGCGGGTAGTAGACCATCTCCGGGTGTGTTTATGTCATTCCCTTGTTTTGCTCCCAACACGGTCCAGTGCAGCGGTGTCGCACGCTGGCTCGAGGAGTTTCACCGCGCTGTGCCACAAGGTGATGCGGTACGTTTTATATCCCGACCGGGCTTTCAACCCACTCACTCTTTTTACCGATCGTCGTCCGGTCACGGGAGAAAGTGGAGCTTCCTCTGACTCGGGAGTGTGTGTTATCCGCTTTTTTTTCTCGGTGATCGCAAACCTCCGGCAACGCGGGGTGAACGACTTCTTCCTCCTTTCAGCCCCGGAGAAACAAACAAGCAGGCAGTTTTCAACGGGAGCGCAAGAAATTGACAAAGGTAGAGGAGGGGGATTCAATGGACGCGCAGCAGCCAATGAGGAGCAGCAGCTGGTAATTGAGAGCCAATCGGGTTTCGTGGAAGGCGTGGCTTCATGCTGCCTTCAGGTGCTCCTCGTACACTACTAAGTCCACTTAGCGATGTGTGGCGTTCACGGCCCCGACTGCCTCAGCTATCGAAAAACCTCCTGAAAAGCTGTTTTGTGTAAAGTTCTTTGAATTTAGGAAACATAACTAGTTAATACTACTAGTTAATACTACTAGTTAGTAGCATTTTTTCAGTAACAACAAAAGTGTGTCAGTCAGCACTTGAACATGTCTTAAATCAGTCTTAAAGGGGTTATTTTTACGTTTTACAATATTGCCCAAACTGATTATAGTCTCAAACTATTGCAGTGCATATAAACAAGTTATTGACCCCCCCCTTCCTGTGTCCATGTGCATTTAATGAATCTAGAGATCCTCACTGGGGAACACACCTGTGAGCTTATTTGATTTAGTTTGATGGAGCTTGTGAGCAGCAGTAGGATACACATCCCAGGAGTAAATAGCATTGTATGTGTCTGTGGACGGTAAGACAAACGCCCCCATTACTAAGTGCTTTCAAAGCACTATAGGGAGGGAAAGAAATGGAGCCCGAGGCCTGCTATTGTTACAGTATGTTTCCATAATCAACCAGCAAAACAATTGTTGTTTGGTCTGAAAAGGCACACACAGTGTTTAGTGAGATCATGAACTGTCTCTCATGGATTCATTAATCATTCAATGGGAATAATAACGTATCAGTACAGAGGCCACCGCAGCACACAAGCCTAACATACTGCCTAGTCGTGTTGCATAAACCGCTGCACAATACTGTAAATAATGTATGTGCCTGTGTTGTTTTTTTTGCACGTCAGTAGATTCGTGTTAACGTTCATCCAGACAGCTGAGTGGAGATCATTTTTAATGAGCCCAGCTTTGTGTCATCACAGTGTATCAGCAATAACTGGTATCTACTACATTATAGGAGAACGTGTTCAGTTGTTTTTGCATCAGCCAAGAACACATTTGATTTAAAATGGGAAGAACCCTGTTGGGAACAAGCAGAGGAGAAAGAAAGCATTCTATCGTAAACCCGTGAAGACTCTCTCCCGTGCCTGAATTTTTTTTCTCAACAGGAGCTTGAAAAGAAACTGCAGCCTCTGCTCCCGGGGAGCTTGTGTTTTTTTTTTCCTGGGCTTTATATGAAAAATCTGCTGATGCTTCCCAGCTCGTTCAGCCCCGGCAGGACGGCCGGCGGTATAAATAGTATCACAGCGGCCGAGGCAAAACCCCGGGCAGCCTTTAAATCACAAACTGGGCAGTGTTCACACATTCTTTCAGCTCTGCAGCGTCTCCTGGCAAGCTGCTAAATGAAGAGCCCGAGACCCAGGCTGACCCTGACTGGCTGTAGGCCTCAACTCCCTTATGAAATTAATACACACACACACACACACACACAGCGAACATCTGCTATCCAGAGACAGAGCGGCTCAGTCAGTGAGGTCAGCAGAATCAAACCCTCCTCTTCGCCACTGAAATGGCACTTTAGTTTCAGTAACATCCGCCTTTCTAAATGCAGGCATTATCCTTTAAATCAAGACTTTTAACCAGCCTAAAAGTATCTGAAGTGTCAGTGCTGCACCAGTTGTACTTCATGTTGCTGAAGAGAAACCAAGGAGAAGAGGCTAATTCAGCAAGTGCAGGTTGGGAACTTAATATGAATAGAACATTGTTTCATATTTTAGGGGACCTGGAAAAGCACAACCGTGCATTTCAATGAGCGGTCATAAACATGCAGCTCAAGGAAACGTTGTTAAAATGTACTGCATCATGTAACCTTTGCATAAATAATTCATACTCTACTTTTATTGTATCATATAATCACCGAAGCCTCATAAAGTTTCATTTTGAAATATTAAGCCGTATTTGCTGCAGCCCGTCCGGTAAAAGATGCAAAAGCTGGAGCGTTGATCTGCGTCATTAAACGGAACATGAGCCTCATTCAGCAGCAGCACCATCCTCAGCGTAGACCGTGTTTACATGCAAACGACTTGCAGCCTTGAGCAACAGGTCTGGGTGGTGGTCGCTGGGTGGATTCTCTGTGATTTAATGAGACACCAAAGTGTTCATATTATACACGGCTTTGGTGCACAATGTGCTATTTTCATTTTCCTTTCCTCTGAAACCAAATAGCTGATTTGGTGATGAAAAAGTGAAACTGAATGTAACCAGACAGATGTCACGCCGTCTCTTTGAAGATGCTCGTAGTTTGTTATGTGTCAGTACACAAACATCTAAGGTACAGGTCTGACTGTTAGCAGGAACAGACAGCAGGTCAGAGCCAAAAAAAACACGTGGACTGACTTTCCAGCGGGAGTCACTTTTTCCTAACTGTGCTGCTGTGACATCATGATTGTGTAACAGGTGGGATAACCTCCCAAATCCAGCCTCTTGAGTCTCAAATAAGTGGAATGAATGACTGCTTTGTTTCGAATAATAAGCAACTAATGCTCACCATTCTGCAGCTGGAACTTTCCGACAAACAAGTGGATGAACTGGCGTATGCTGGGCAAAAGCTCAGGCCCACTACTCAAACATTCAGCTTCTCATAGATCATCACATTACTAACTGAATACCACTTTATAGGAGAGCTTTGCCACACAAATGACGTGGCTGCACACGGGCAGGAACTGGACAAGCAGTGCCTGGTGAACCTGAGCGGTAGCTGCACACTGAGGGACTCCTAATGGGAGAGGGATGAAGGGAAGAGGGGAGGAGAAGGCCAAAGGAACAAGGGGAGGGAAGGGAGCATCGAAGGGGAGGGCAGTGAACCGTAACGAGCTTTTCTCACAAGAGAGGAAGCCCAATAATCAGCTCAGGCCAAACTATTGGACCTTTATCTGAATAGATGATCGGCACAGGCGAGGCCTGAACGAGATGAAGCTGAGACAAATATCAGCATATAATACAGAACTCAGTTTACCATCAGCACCGAGTGTTGGGTCTGTGCAGCATGATTCATAGCAGGTCTGCCTCCAGAAAATGACCAACGACACGATAACTCAAAATGCTAGAAACACTCAAACCCGGAGCTAGAGGTGCTTTGCCACTTGTGTGTCATCTAAAGAAATAAACATGTAGTAACTACTGTATACACTGTAGCAGTGGTACATTTTAAGTCATCCACTCACAGAGCCATATATGAAAAGCGTAGGTCAGCGTTGGATGCAATTACACAACGTTCAATCAACAATGGAAATGAAATTAGCTGCAGGAGACGAATGAGTTCTTCAGTGCTGTGTGGCTGACTGTAATAGATGAACACAACACTGCACTGTATGATTGATTGTCTTCATTTTCTCTTTAATGAATAGCACACATAGAAGGTCATTTCATCGATAAATCATGGTTGAAAGCCAACGTAACTATCAGCAGTGCTACGTTAAACAAAGCAATGGGGTTTTTCCATTAATACCATCCAAATCGGAGACCCTTCAAGCAGAGGAATGCTCCGACCGTGCCACCCTGAAGGACATCCAAAAATGTTACGTGAAATAATTGCCTGACTTTTACAGCCAGCCCTCATCACACGCTCCCGTCTGAGTGATGGTCGCTGAGAGGAGGGGGTCTGCAGCTGCTTCACTGTCGTCATTAGGAGCAAGTGGCTTTTACAGTAATTATTGCTCCTCTCAGGATTTGGCACCATGAGCCCGAACACGTGGAGTGTCCCCGCACTTCATTATACTCCCGACAGGCCGTGTGTCAACCTGCCCCCGTCTTCTCTTGACAATAACACACTTAATCAAGCATTTCACTTCTCATTCGCACCCTTAAGAAATCACCGCAGTGCAGGAACAGGAATATTTTGTGTTGCACACTGCTGGAAAAAGGATTTCGTTACAGAATATAGCATCCAATTTAATTAGTGTCCCCTGAGACAGTGTGAGGACGAGTGCACCTGTAGTGAGCTCTCACTTTCTCCTAAGACCTTTCTTCCTAAACCACAGGGTATTAATTGTGATGCCATAGAACAAAAAAACGCACAAACGTGATTATGATCTCTGAAATCTTTGCAACTCATTCCATGTAGCCCTGTGCTGGGAATATACATCTGCTCATTATCGTTACTGTGTGTTGAGAAGTTGAACTCAAACCAAAGAATTCAAATTGAAAATGACATTCCATTCATTTGGCAGATGCTTTTGTCCAAAGCATCTTACAGTAAGTGCATTCAAACTCGATAAGAGCAAGAGCTGACACTGTCGGCCGCTCCTGAGTCAAGTAAACGGTCCTGTACCCGGTAGCTCTTGAGCTGTATATCTCTCAGCTCATCCACTCACATTTAATTCAACCCAAGGGTAAACATTCACCAGGCGGCAGGCTCTGACTGACTCAGCACCTCTGCAGCACAGTGAATCCAAATCAGCCTCATCGGCGGTCCTGAAAAAACTCCCCGAGCAACATGTGCTGCTGCATCTCTTCTGACTCCACAAGAGACGGGTGGAAGGCCTGCCCGGCATTTTAACCGGCTGTGTTGAAGAACGAGCGATGGGAGGATGAAAGAGGACCTTTGGATTGTGCTGGCAGCGAGTTTTATCCGCGTAACTCAGTTACAGCGTCTGTTCCTCCCAGAGTGAACAGCTCTCACGTCCATCGTGTTCATCCGTCTTCCTGGCTGGATAGAATGTTAGCCAAATGGAAAAGCTAATCGAGGAATATCAGAACTGCAGAATACAGCGGCCAAGGAGAACACGGAGCGTCTGTCATGAATATAAGAACGAAATGGAAGCATGTGCTCTTTTCTGTGACTGATCAAGGCTCAAGCCATCTTACATCCAAAGAACATCAATGAAGGAAGACTTTATCAGACTCAGGTCGGCCCAAAGATTAGTATGTGACTGACGTCAGCTGTATCTCTATGATAAGT
The DNA here is from genome assembly GCF_023349555.1 of Cebidichthys violaceus. Taxonomy (NCBI): domain Eukaryota; kingdom Metazoa; phylum Chordata; class Actinopteri; order Perciformes; family Stichaeidae; genus Cebidichthys; species Cebidichthys violaceus. Next base: position 740,636 of record NW_027176583.1, read on the forward strand.
CTTTGCCTTATTGACCTATTGATGTTATTGCTAAAAGTCACCCTGAACAAAAGCTGACTATCTGTCACTAATCTTAATCCGTTCACTTTATCGAAGCGAAGCATCAAATGAACACCAGAGCAAGTTTTTCCCAATTCACAATTCAATTTAAAAGAATAGTTAGATATTTTTGGGAAATATTTTTGGGAAATATAACCTCTGTGAAACTGCAATGCCTTATTTTTCCACTTAACATTTATTTTTTTGGTATTATTGTTATCTTTACTGCACCTGAAAAAATGACAGGGAAGAGGAGAGAGAGAGAGAGGGGGGGGGGGGGTCACAGCCGAGGTCAGCTCCACCGGGTGAGTTAGCGGTCACGCCTCCACTTTGATTAAACAAACATGATCATAAGCTTCAGAGGTGCAGGTCTTTGTGCTAAGCTAAGCTAATCGGCTGCTCGCTGTGGCTTCGAATTTACCATATAGAGTGGTATCAATCTTAACGCTCGCCATTTGGGCAAATATTAATTACAACAACAAAAAATACTGTCACTACATATGTCACACTTTGCATGCGGCCTTGGTTTGTGCGGTGCCATGGAGGTCTGAATGAACCTGTGATGTTAGTTTATATATACTATATTTGTGTATTTGTTGCCATACACCATTGAAAAATACAGATGAAAGGCAAAGTGTGTACATGGAATAGATGGAGAACAAGCTTCATATCCATATCTCTTTGATCCACCTCTGTTTAGGAACCTTTTTGATCCTAGAGGACACAAATAGAAAAGAAAACTAAAGCATTAGGACACATGAGGTGCTGTAAGAGAGGGGAAATGAATGGGTGCCCCGCCCTTCAGCTCACTGTGGGCAGAACGTGACACAATGAGCAGAGAGGGTTTGAAATAGACGGTGGTTACACGGCTTTCACTCAAACACTTTCCAAATGTTTCGTCGGCGTGGGAAAAAGGGATGGTTCATGTGTGTGTCTGCGCTCAGCGGTCTAGTTGTGGATAAGTGATGATGCTACTACGATCCTCCTCTCCTCTCCTCTCCACGCTGGACGAATGCTGCAAAATAAGCAAAACACAGTGGCCAGCCATGATGTCAGGGGACCTTCGCTGACTCATTTATTATTAATGCAGAGTACAGTGTGAGCATATTTCTTGGATACTGCAGTATACGCTCATTCGCAGGATGCTCCGACCTCAACACAGGAAGTCTTTACACTGATATAACCCAAGGATGTGATTTGTAAATGAGCAAGAGCACATATTGATTGTCTTAACCAACAGCTCCCGCAGGTTCCACTGCTGGACTATTTTGAGTGATGGTGATAATGTGCTCCCAGAGAAACCCCAATGGGATCCCAGAACCATTAAAACCGGTCTGCTTGCTAAGTGTCTGCAGGCATCGCTCAACCAAGACGGAAAAGGAAGAGAGACGGGAGGGTAGAAGGACTAATGAATAATACAGAGTAATGATTGTCAGACAGAGGATAGTTGTGGTAAATAAACAGTGTTCGTTTCATCTCCATGGTAGTTATATTTGAGGAAGCCCCCCCGTCCACTGACCCCAAAAACTAAAAAGACACTTCCTGTCCAATCCGGAGAGAGAAAAGGCATTTCCCTGGAGGAGCAAGCCTGCAAAACATGAACTATTGACTATATAAGGAGCTAATGGACGCATCACCACAATACAGATACAGTCTAGATCATAAACACATGTGAGTCATTCTACGATGAGGAGGAAGGAAGGCACAAGAGATGCAGAGTTATCCTGCATGTATACACTCGTGAGCTGCCTGGGCTTCATTATGAATGAGTGGGAACCTCCGGTAGCTCATCCACTCATCCACTCACTCACTCACTCATGCTTTCTTCAGCCTTTTAAACAGATTAGCGGAGGCTTTGTCTCGCCCTGCGCTTTCTCACCGTCCCTCTTTTCCCCTCTCTGAAGCTCTTTAGGTGAAGTATCCGTCTGTGAGAGGGAGAGAGAGAGAGAGAGAGAGAGAGAGAGAGAGAGAGAGAGAGAGAGAGGCGGCGAGGAAGGAAGGAAGGAAGGAAGGGGATGGGGTTGCCATGGCAATGCCAACTTAACGAACTGTGTCTCTCCTCTCTCTCTCTCTCCCTCCGTGATTGTGGGTTTAATTGGATATCGTGGAGGAAGAACAAAAACACAGTGGAGTGGAGTGACACCAATGCCCTCGCTGACTTAACGTCAGTCCCTTCCCCGTCTTTGTGTACTTATGAATGATCAATGGTGATTACATAAGAGCTGAGCGGTACACGAGGAGCATGGTGAGCGTATTCAGAGAGCAGCGATGGAGTCCGTGGAGGAAGAGAGAGAGAGCTCGGCATGAATAAATAACCTGCAATATCCATCATCCAGTATATGCTTTTTAATTAAAAACGTTGTAGCTACATGTCATCATTGTTAAGAGATGATTAGTAATTATAATAACTGCATGTTTGTTCTCTGCTTTATGATGTTATGTATCTTTGCTCAGCCAGCTTTAACATTTCATGGAATTCTTTTGCAGTCAATATGATGTGCAGTTTCAAAAAAAACCAACCTGTGGTGGTTAAACAGACACACACACACACACACACACACACACACACACACACACACACACACACACACACACACACATACATGTCCTACACACTCAAAAAGTGCAGAGTCATCTTCCACATACAGTCAAAATCAGGTTCACTGAAAACAAACGTGTTTAAGACAAGACGTGTCAGTAACAACAGCTACAAGCTCTGTTACCACGGGGACCGAGAGCTCTAAACATGTCATCATTTGAGAAATTAAAAAACAAATAAATGGTAATGCTGCAAAAGCACTTACTGCTGATGAGGAAACATCCAGAGAGACACACAAACCTGACTGTGAAATAAAAAATATCAATTATCAAGCATGAAGCAGTCGCGTGATGCCTGGTTAAGAGCACTTTGTCTATCATAGCTTTGAGTATTGTTTTTTTGGGGGATTTGTGTATTAAAAAAAGGCTTTAAACTCAAAACACAATGCTTAGAAAGCAACCCAACAACACAATGTTGAGCTCACCGCAGCTCATGTGATGATCCAGGTAGTTGCTCTGGTTTATTATGCGGTGGAGCTTCCTCCTTCCCTCTTCCTCCCCCAGCTCAGACGCTGATAACTGGATGTCTGTCCACCGCGGGTCACCTCAACCGTCTTTTCTGTTTGGGAGAGGACACTTTGTTTTCTGGGCATCTTCCTTTCTGTCCAAACTTAGTTTAACTTTACGGATGTTTATTGAATACAGTGCATCCTGAGGTCACGCTCTTTGTAGTAATCAACGGTAAGGAGCACAAAGCTCACATAATCGTAATAATCTTCCTGTGACCTCATTCATTTTTCATTTTGTATCAGAATGCACCTTGTACCATTGTCACTATGGCCGTTCCATCTACACTCAGAGCTCTTTATGAAGTATTTTTGCACATCACAGTCTTTCTGTCTCAATCCATAACTCTTCTCCTCTCTTCTTGTATTGTACACACTTTACTTTACAAGAAGGAACTTCCTAGTAACACAACTGGAAGGTTGTCATCGGTGTGTTGTCATCGGTGTGTGAGTGCTGCCCTCTACTGGCTGCTGTGCCTCGCTGCAAACGTTCTTAAAATACAACATAACTGGATTATTTCAGTGAAAGATTCTTTAGATTACAAAGTATGATCACAACTTCAGAGGAGTAATGTAGACTTTATGGTTAACAAAGACGATGCGTCATAGTACAAGTTTAAACCTACAAAATATATAGTTTGATGATTCATGCACATGAATAAAATATAATTCTTCTGTGCATGTCCTTAACTTTGAGTCCTTCATTTATGGAAGTGTTTGTTTCACAGATGTTATTGAGGAAGCAGCATACGTGTGTTTACTAAACTGTGTCTAAGTAGGGTTCTGAGGGGAGGGAACACTTTAATCCACTAGGTGGCGCTGATAGACAGTGAAGAATAAAAGACTGCTTCAAAATCAAACTTTTTTGGAGATTATTGCGTAACAATTCAAGCAACAAATACCTATCTGATTGATCCCAGTAGTTTGATTTTCACACACAAAATGTGGTGTTCACTTTGTCTTTGTAGCAACTTCAATTTCATACCATGCCCCGCAGCATTTATCAGTCGAATGCATTTATTTTATTAATATAGCCCAATATCAAAAATCACAAATTTGCCTCAAGGACATTTAAACAACTTCGTGATACAGTTCAACCAATAAAATGCAAGGAAAGGCAATATCCTGTCTTTATGTTTGACGTTCTTCTTCTGTCTTTAGAACAAACTAAAAACACAACGTTAAATGTGCAAGAATATGTATTTTTTGACACAATAAATAAACTGCATTGTTGTCCTATGGTCTTGGCTTTATGTCCCGTGTCTGGATTGTTAAATGTTTGCACAATGTGAAGACACTAAAGTGCGTGGTCACCGTTTACAAAAAGAGCTCTTGATCTCTTTCTTTCACGCGACACATGAAACAGACTCGTTGTTCACTTTTAACGACCATCACTGGTCTCATTGTTACTCGTTCCCTCGAACTGAATCCTGCCAAATGGCCCCCCTTACATCACGCACTTCTCCTTCATGTGTGGAATGCTATAAATGTGAGAGGGGTGGGGCGTGACACCGCACGCAGTTCGGCTCGGTTCAAAATTCAATTTGCCCTGAAGACTGTAAATCAAGACCCCCCCTTCCATTTACAAAAGTGGGATTGGCTGATGGATTCCCCTTTCTTCTTACGATAGGTCAAAATAGATGGTTGTAGGCTAACTGAGGGCCGGGCCGCCATGCTCTCCACCCACATCATCACCACTTTTACTGTTGTCAAAGAGGCCTTGCTACCGAGATAGTTCACGTCCCACTCTACGACGATATTAGCCATTGTCTCATTCGTGGGTAGCGTGACATTAAAAAAAACACGTTAAACGTCGATGAGTAGACACGCAAAGAAGTTAGCCAAAAGGTACGCATTATTTAAAAACAAAAACAAAACGCACCACTCAAGCTCACAACAGAAACGCTCCTTTAATTCTTTAAACGCCCTTTAAAAAACGAGAAATTTAAGGATTTTTTCAAAAACGTTTTTATTAGAAGTTTAGGCTGGTATCACCTAAAACGTCCCCCTCGTAATAATTAAAATACACATAAAACAATTGTTTTAAAGTGTGAGGCCCTCGCGCCAACTCCTAGCTAAAAACACGACGTCCGGTGTTCCTAACATGACGTCAGACGGAGGAGAAAGTGGTCAAGCGGCGACTATCTCGTCGCGGCTGTGCACTCTTTGATTGGATGTGCGCTGTGGATGACAACCGTCCAGCCCTTCGCAACAACAGCAGCAGCGGCATCAGTGCATTTATCATCGCAAACGCCGAGAGGGGAGATAAGTGAACCGGAGGAAGGAGAAGAGAGAGAGAGAGAGAGAGAGAGAGAAAGAGAGAGAGAGAAAGGAGAGAGAGAAAGGATTTACGGACACCGACCAAGCATGGCTACCCAAACGGCTGCATCATGCACTGGATCCACTCTGTTGCAGCCAATCAGCGAAATTATCAATCTCCCCGTTGACCAGGTATGTTTCTTTTTTTTAATAAGAAGAAGGTATAAAATCCACGAGCCTCTCTGACTTGATAACACCTTTTGTTTTTTTTACACAGCACATCCATTGTGAGCAGCTAGCATATCGCTGCACGCAACGTTAGCAGAGGCTGATGATGCGCAGCGCTATATTCTCTCCAAACGGTTAGCCTAGCATTCACACATTGCGGGTTGACTGAAAACGAGAAGCTACACACCGCAGCTAATGCCCTTTTTTTTGTCTCTTTCCCCATCGATGCGCACAACCTAATCCAGCGGTTCTCCGGCCGGAGTCCGACAAAGAGAGCCCTTTGATCTGCTTTACATCAGATCACCGCTATAATCTGGATTCACTAGTTTGAATTTCTCCCAAACGCTCCGCTTGAAGTTAGCCCTGGGATAGTGAGTAAGGGACGTTTATAGGCCGCAGTGTTTCTCCTCAACTGCTGGGAATACGAACGACTCGTTTCATGTGAAATGATCGAGATTCGTGCTCACTTGTATCGACACGGGGCGCCACACTTTCTCTTGTCTTTTCGCGTTTTCAAGCGGCGCTGCAATGGGTTGGGCGACCACCGTAGGACAGATTATAGTCTGGATTATATTAGCTACTGGTAGTTTTTTTGTTTCTTCTTCTTCTCATCAGGACTCCCATTGCACTGTGTGTGTGTGTGTGTGTGTGTGTGTCCAAAAGTTTGTATCGCAAATACACCGTGTGCACGTTCACATTCATAGGCACCACACCTAAACCACAGCACGTGCATGTATGCAAAGAACATTTCCATATCAATGATTTCATCGCTCACCAGAGGAGCCTGAGGTGAAGCGTCTAGTCATGTCCGCACGGATCAGGCTTTCTTTTATATGAAGTGCCACTGAGGGAAGGATATAATATCCCATCTTTACAGTAGTGGTTTCTTCCAGTTACTTTGTGATTTGGCTCGTGTTAACATGGTGGCATCTTTAAATGTCCTTTTGTTGTTTATTGTCCTGGTACCTACAATGTGTCGGCCACATGCTAACATATCTTGTTGTGGTTGTGGTGTCTCTTGTACTGAAAGAATGGAATTAAACGTAAGTTTTTCCAGTTCAGGGAATCCGCAGTCGTGTCCCCGTAATTGACCAAATATAGATGCAACAATCTGATAATGCCGGCGTCATTGTTTGCTGTGCGTCTTGGCGCTGTGTCATCACCTTCAGAATCACTGGTTGGTGTCCTTTCCTCTTCCTTCATCAGCATGAGGTCACATACAGACGAGCCTGTTTCCTTCTCCTCATGACTCACTTCCCCCCCCCCCCCACCGCTGGACCTCAGCAGAGCCTTGTTGTGCACACCTGAGACTAGAAAGGTGTGTGTGTGTGTGTGTGTGTGTGTGTGTGTGTGTGTGGTTGGGACGTGTGATAGTAAAAGTTTGCACGTGAAAAAGTGAAATGTAATGTTCAAAATCGGGGACGTTGCTCGGTGGAGACTTCCTCTCATTCTCTAAACTTGGCAAGGAGATGGAGTGCATTCATCGCCTCTAAAGAGGGGAACGACCCCATCGTGTGAAATAGAAGTATGATTATTAGAATGATTATTATAATGTGCTGTTTGTAACTGGGTGGAAGGAAAGCTCATTAAAAGGACACACAGCCGACACGTATATATGAGATCGTCTGCAGAGCACAACCACAGTGACATCATTAGCACGAGGCTACTTTTACATTACTAAAGTAGCGACAGAACAGTTCTGAGCTGCATTGCTAATTCTGGTCATTTGCTTGAGTCGTCAACACTAGTTTTTGCACGGCGTGTTTCGTGTCCAGACGCTCTTCGTGCCCTTTACCTTTTATAGTGTCAGAGCACTGTAGTCAGAGGCGTGCAGTAAGCAAGGAGTGTCTTTTTGTTTGTTTTGAATATTTGAATGGACTCCAGGAGAGAGACACTCTCTCTCTCCTGACTGTGCTTGGTTGTGTCTCTCTCTCTTTGAATAATAATCCAGGGCCACGCCCCCTCCCCCCTCTCTTGTTGGACAGGTGTCACCCATGTGTGGTTTGTTAGCTTCCTGCCAACTGGGTGCCCCTGCTGGGAGCCAGAGCCGGCGTCGACGCCACAGAACTCAATACATTCACTGGGATGCGGTGTGATCCGTGTGGCCCGGCAGACACCGACGCTCCTCTTCATGGAGCTGCTGTGGTGTATGTCGGACTGTGTGCATCCCACGGGGGAGACGGGCCTGCGCACTGGCCTTGTGTCGGAGCTATAATGGGAGCTGTGAAATGTGAACTGACATTCTCCTTCTCCTCCTTTCTTTCTCTCTCTCTCTCTCTCTCTCTCTCTCTCTCTCTCTCTCTCTCTCTCTCTCTCTCTCTCTCTCTCTCTCTCTCTCTCTCTCTCTCTCAGCCTGTCCTCTCAGTATCACGCCGATACTACTTTGACTAATAAGTCCTCCTGCGTTTTCTGTGCTCTATGTTCACCCGCTCCGGTTCAGGGGTTCTGGTGTGAAAGATGTGTATATAAATAAATATATATATATTAGGCTCAAATTACACAGTCGGATCCCAAGCCGCGTCTGGCCCGGATGTGCTCGTCTTGAGCTCTTTTCATCTGCTTCTCGTAAACCTTGTGGAGTGAAGGCCGTGTTCAGTATGAAGTGCTGCTCTTAGCCTTGAAGACATTAACCTGACAGCGTGCATCAAGGATATCCTTGACATGTTAATGCCCCCCCCCCCCCCCCCCCATCTCGAGCTTAAACACCCACTTGTTCTCCACTGGCCTTCGCAAACGATAACTTCTCTTAGTTCTCTCAACAATGCAGCCAACAGGCCAAGGCGTCATGAAGCAAGATATCGAGTTTCAGACTGAAATCTGGAAACCAGTTGACTCGTACAACCTGATGCCTCACGGTCATCAAGTGTTGCCTGGTTCCAAACATTGCGCTATTTTATGACAGGAAATCAAGACTGCATGACTCAAACAACCCCCCCTGAAAGCGTCAGAAACGTGGCTTCTTTTATTTAATAATTCAGAGCGAGGTTAGAAGACTAGGTTAGCCTCGTCTTCGTTATTGATCTTGAGAGGTCGGGTTCCTCTGGGACGGGACTTTTGCAGCTCATTTGTAGCATCAGCTGTGAAGTCCTGCCACAGCTGCAGCTGTTTCAACAAGCAGCAGCTGGGCTCCCCGTCGTCTCTCACCACTGGCCCCTTTTTTTTCACACATCCACAATGAGCCTTCACAGCTCCATGTTTGTTTGCGCTGCTCTTCATTGTCTCTGAGCGACTGACACACGGCCTCTCTTTTTATTGTATGAGACGGTATACTGTGTCTTTTGTTGGACGTGTCGGACGCTCCAGATTAAAGGTGGTTTTGACCCGGCGGCGTGGAAGCGTCCACCGGCACCGTATCGTCGGCTGGACGATCTCCTCCTGATGTGAGGTTTCTTTGTCCTCGCCGTGATTTCTTTGACATACTTCTAACCCTTTTTGGTTCTCTTCGGATCAGTGGAGTCCTTTGGATGATGTCATGTTTTTACTGTCAGCAGTGACCTTTTTAAAAAGCTGAATATTGTCGTGGACTGGCTGTATTTTGAGGACTACATCCCCTCCTCTTCATACTGAGACACTCTGTCCCCTAACCGGAGCGTTGCTGTCTCTCCTGTGTTCCATAATTCCGTCCCTTTTTAATGCCTCTCTTTAGGAGCGGGCGGTAAGCGTCCTTCTTCCAGCGCTCCGGTGACGTCTAACGATGCGGCTCGCAGCGCTCGGCCGGTGCTTTGCCGTGCGTCCTGCGGTCACAAAAGGCCTGCCGTACAATCGGCCTTCTGTTCATGTGACATATATTGGATTGCCGTTTGTCTCGGTGGACGGGCCACGTCTTTCATCACGATAACAAGCCCCCCTTTTGTTGTTGTTGCTGCTTTCTGCCCTGGCCCATTGTGCTGTAGGCCCCTGAGCCCACCCGGTGCCGGGGGTTTGACTCCCAGCTTTCCTTTTTTTTTTTTTTTTTTTTTATCCGCTGACAATTCCCCCGCTGTCGGCGACGACCGTCTCGTACCGGAACACGCCGAATGGCTCGGTTGAAATGAGTTTAAATAAAAATCCATGTAACGTCAGGATATCTCTGGATGTCAGAACCATCAGAACATGCATCTCATTAGTGCTGATGTCAGCATTCTTCAGGTTTTTTGGGGAGCTTGGCCTGAAGAATGCCGACTTGGCTTCCCTCTGAGGTCCCCTGCTGCTGGCTTGAGTCCCCAAAGCCCCTGGCTTGGGACCGCTCAGCTGATCTCACTTTTTAAGCCCTGGGGTCTTGTCAGAGCTCCCCTGCCGCCCCCCCCTCCCTCCTCCCCTTTTGTCTTTAATTGTCTCTCTCTGGGGAGTCTTATGCCTCCAATTGATTTCTTTTCCCCCTCAGCTCTCTCTAATGGATCACTGCTGGCTGCTGCCGTTATTATAGTACACAATGGAGACGAGCGCGTGTGATTTCTCCAGGGGGATATGGAAAGAACTTGGCTCTGTTGTTAACATTACTGGGCGGTCGAAGCAACGGTTGCAAACGGATCTTCATAAAGGGGGGGGGGGCTTTATGATCATGTGCTAAATGAGGCTCGTCTGTGTGACGTTGAAGCCTTCATCGTGGAGGAGGAGTGGCCGATACGCACATTTCAATTCAATAATGTCAACTTTATTTGTACAGCCCAATATCAGCAATCGCAAAGCGCACAACATCCTCCGTCCTTGGACCCTCGGCTGTGTTTACTCAGCACAAATAGCATTGTGTAATACTTTGTCTAGGATGAAGATAAATATTCTGTATTGAGTGATCATGGCTCATTACGTAGTATTAAAATAGATAAGCTTGAAAGTAAAAAAAAAAATTGGTGTTTCTGGAAAAATGAAGCATGTTCTTGGTGTTTATTTTCCTGGTTCCTTATCCTGTGCTGTTAGCGAGTGTTGGCTCATTTCCTACTCATGACAAATGCAGCCGTGGTATCAATAAAGTATCAATAAAGTCCAGATATGTTTGTGCATTATGGAAGGAAGAAGCAGTATTGTGATGGAACACAACACATGGACCGGGAACTCTTTGCACTCTGCGGCGCTCCAAAAGTGGACACATGACTCAGCTTAATAACTCATTAGTTCCGTCGCTAATGGCGTGGAGTTACGAGGGTGGATTTTGTTACATTACAGATTACATTACAGTCATTTAGCAGACGCTTTTATCCAAAGCGACTTACAATAAGTGCATTCAACATTGGTAATCAAAAGAACTACTAGTCACCAGAAGTCATAAGTACGTTTCCTTTTCCAAACAGGCATCTAAGAGCCTGAAGCAGAGCATAACTCAGAGCCAAAGTGCAGAACCAAGAGAAACAGTTAGTGCTATAAGTAATACGAATACAACAAGTGCAACAAGCTAGTATGAAAACAATAAGCGCTAAGTGGAAGGCTCAGGGTAGCACTTCCTGAAGAGGTGGGTCTTCAGCCTGATGAAAGATGGGCAGCGACTCCGCTGTCCTGACGTCAGTGGGAAGTTCATTCCACCACTGTGGGGCCAGGACAGAAAACCGCCGTGACCGGGTCGATCGGCCGCCAGGACCTCTGAGCGACGGGGCGACCGATCGCCCCGAGGCAGCAGAGCGAAGTGGTCGGGCGGGGGCGTAAGGCTTGACCGTGGCCTGGAGATAGGAAGGAGCTGTTCCTTTCACTGTTCCTGTGCTTAATAAAGCCTGCACTGTGGGCTTAAGAGTCCCAGTTTAACGTTTGCGTGGCACGGAGAACCTTTTCTCAGGGAACCATTTTTAACGGCTCAAGCAACTAGACGTGTGCGATGTTGTCGACTGAAGGTGAACGCCAACGAGCCTCAGAAGGTTTGGGTTTGACGGGGCCGTCCCCCTTCATTTTGACGCGTTTGTAGTCGTTAGACACTGAACACAAGAGCCGACACATTTCTGTAAAGGGTCTATGTGATCACGGGACTGAAGGTCTGTAGTCTCTGATGTGAACCAGCTGTTGTTCACTGTGCTCGGCCAGCGGTCCAATGGGATGAGGGAGATGCATCCGATATGAATGAGCGGACATGAATATGCATCGGTGCCGCTTGTGATTCCGTTGATGTAAGTCGGCCGATTCACCTTCACAGGAGCAAGACGGGCTGTGTCCAGCGGGCCTCTGCCACCTCACCGCTCAGCGGATCAATGCTCAGAAGGGCCGATGAAACGGTCCATCTGAGCATTGATCTTCAAGAACTACAACTTGTGAATGATTTAGAACGAGCGTGCGTTCCCACGGCCGACCTGCGGTTGGTCAACCCGTTTGTTGACTCCTGTTCCCGGCTGTAAGAAATGCTCATGAACTCCACTCACAGTTGGGGAAGTAGATCCCCGTCAGTCGTGACGCACCCGAGCAGTAGAACAACCACAGAACATTCAGCCTGCCTGCACAAAAAAAGAAGTCCGTTGCTTAACACGCTTATGTAACACTAGCTTAGCATTTACAATATTCTGCAAGATGACAGAAAAAAAAACCCCTCAGCCTTTTGTGTCATATTCACGTCTGCTACTTGAGCGTTATCGGGAAGTTTTGAGCACCGGGTTTGGAGTGGATTTTTCACTGCGGGCGATCAACGCTTCCGACCGAGCACTCGACTGCACATTCTTGCCAAAGTGCAAAGTAATTTGTGGAGATCTGCCGTTTAAAGGTCGTCTCCTCACTCTTTGGACGTTTGCATATTCTGGGCTGTATCGTAGCAACTGACTGCTTCCTTTTTCTTTCTTTTTTTCTTTCCTTCATCGAGGTGGTGGTTGCCAACGCTGGGAATAGTTTCTTCTCTGGAATCGACGCCGTTCCCTCTCTACATACTAACTACTGTTGCAAAGTCTTTCAGTGGCTGATCACAGCGTTCCTCTGCAGGCTCTCGTAGTGCTTCCTGCAGGATATGACACCTCGTGTTGTTGAAGGCTGGGCCTTCAGATATTGCGGGCCGCTCTGACACATCTATCCAGCTCTTCTGGATGCAAATGAATGAAAGTAGTTCCCACGGTGGCTTAATATTCATTAAAGATGCTTTTATATTTCCAGCGGTGGTTCTTGCCTTTTGGGTTTTAGACCACAGGACGACAGAAGAAGAACCAATTAGAGAATAGACAAACTATGGATTTCCATTCTTACGTTAGAAGTTGAAAGTAGGCAGTTCTTCACCCCGTCGTTCTTCCACCGATCCCTTGTAGACGTTGTAGTTTCTTTCCTCACCCTTTGTAGAAAATGTAAGACCTTATGTACCTCTAATGTACAGGCTGTCGTCTACAAACGGTGAGTTATGGATGTTAGAAGAGAGGATTCCCCCCCCCTTTGGTTTCAGTTTCAGAGCATGAGATGACAACGCACCGCCAAAGTAAAGGCTCGTTGCACTTTGCAGAAGGAGCAGAAGAACTTGAAGGAACTTGACTCGATCATTGAGTCATTTACAATCATCGACTCGATGCAGCACGTTCACATCTGTTCTTCTACAAATCAGCTTCAATGTTTTTGAATAACAACTGCAGTAAAAGTATGTGCAGGAGAAGAGACGTGGGCGACGTCTTCACCCTGCTTTTGTCCACATGTGCTGGGTGTCCTCGTGACCGTCTTACACATAGTCTGCTGGATTATGTGGTCATTCTTTTTCTCTGACGTCACTCTGACACCCAAGGAACCAGCAGCAGTATCTGCTCGCAGGTCTGGGTCGGCTCCAAAGGCATCTCCGTCCCTCTCTCCTTGCGAGTCGTGTCCTCGATCAAATGGCCGCGCAGCTGGCAGGCGTTTGCTAAGAGTTATGTGCATCTCAAACGAAGCTCCTTGTTTTGTGTTTTTATGCAGTCACAGTATTCGGCACTGTGGACGAGTTGTGCAGCACGAACACTGCGTTTCTAATAGATGACGTAATCAGTCGGCGGTGATTTAGTTCATCTGCTGCAAAACGCTGTCATTGTGGAACGGACCGCTTCTTTCTTTCAGACCCACTTCAGACTGTTTCCTAAATAAATATATTTCCGTCCCCACTCTCTGTTTGTCCGTCTCTGCGTCACGACGCCGGTGAGTCTCTCGTAGCCGACGGGTGTTTGCTGGGAGTCGAACGTATCGCGAAAGGGGCAAACGAAGCTCGTTGAGAAATTTAAAGAGACAGTACTAGAAAGATCAGAGACAGACACCCGGGTGGCTCCGCAAAGGCCCACAGGACCGTTTCTATCGGAACACATTGTCTTTTTATGTACTTCTGTTGCTCTGTTTGTTTCTGCGTTGACATGGTAACACACTGTACGTACACACTGTATGTACACACTGTACACAGGTCACTCGTCTCTGATGTTAATGCATCCGGTTCTGATAACGTTATATCAAGTCAACACAACGGGCACCAGGGTGACCGCTCACAGCAGCCCTGTAATCTTTGCTTGAGTCGGGTTCATGTGTTTCAAGTAAGCGCACACACACACACACACACACACACACACACACACACACACACACACACACACACACACACACACACACACACACACACACACATTGTGAGCGTGGTTCTGGCCCAGTGCTGCTGGCTACCTTGTGGGGAACGGCTGATTGTTTGGCTATTAATAGCCGGGCCTGACCGTAGAGCCTGGCTGGGCTCTGTGGATCAGAGAGACGTTGGGCGTTGAGCGCTCTGCTTCTCTTTGTGCTCCACTCGTATCACTGTGGCACTTCTCTCATGCTCTGTAGCATCGACACAGACATATTTAGCCTTTCATTGATTGTAGTCAATCTACGGTTGCCTCTGTGTGAACACACAACCATCCAACCAAGCATGGGCTTCATGCGTTCACAGTTTCATTCAGCAGACAGGCTTGTGACTTGACTTAAAGGGGAAGAACTTTGTCAAATTGTCGAACCTTTTATTTCTTTCTCACGTTTTTGATCGAGGGCTAAATGTATTGCTGCACACACTCGTATGTCCTTGTGTGATATTCTGCAGCCTGAAGTCTCTTTCTCGCTCTCTGCTCCAATCACACATCTTCTAACATTTGCAGACACTTTCTGTCATCGGCTGTTTTTAATCCTCTGCTGGAATTAGACATCAATGCTCCAAAGCATGAAAACTGCTGACAACAGGTTTGTGTATACGCTACAGTACCCTCTGAGGAGGATCAGGACAGTATCTGTGGTATACCATATATATATATATATATATATATATATATATATATATATATATATATATATATATATATATATATATATATATATATATATATATATATATATATATATATATATATATATATATATATATATATATATATATATATATATATATATATATATATATATATATATATATATATATATATATGCTCCACAGCTAATTCTGTGACACCAGTTGAGTTTAACTTCAAGGCTTTGAGTCCCTCCTCCACGCTGGCAGCAGCACCGTGAATCACTGTGGACTACAGCTGATGAAAATGAAATAAGACCGTGCAGAACAGGATGGTGGCGTCACACTGTGTGTGTGTGTGTGTGTGTGTGTGTGTGTGTGTGTGTGTGGGGAGGAGGGGTAGTGACTTAATGACATGGAAAAAAAAAAAAAAAAAAAAGGGTTTTATGCTAATGACTGTCTAAATTTATCTCCCACTTTGTGCAGACACACAAACAGATGTAGGCACACAGGCACACCGACAGGCACCCACCAGTCACCTGTGAGTAAGGCCTGGATAGGAGCCTCATGCTGCTCTCTGCTACAGGGACTATTTTAGTCTCTGGTGCTAAACATGGACCATGAACAGGAGGAGGACAGAAGAGAGAGAGGTGTGTGTGCGTGTGTGTGTGCGTATTAAAGGAGTGGCAGTCATTACCCAGCAAGAAGCTCTCCCATGGGCAAGGTGTCCTACAGAGAACAGGTCAGACTCAACAAGCCAGTTTCATTGAGATGTTTATCTCCGTGTACATGGGAAACACACACACACACACACACACACACACACACACACACACACACACACACACAGACTAGTAAAGGTTAGTCATGTTTTTTTTTTTAGACTACTAGATTAATCCTTTCTAGGATCATAGAACGCTTTGATACTCTTTGTTTGTTTTTAGCCACACTTGCTCCATGGATGGAGATGCCGCTCTTTCCCTCGGACCACCGAATTGTACTCTTATGTAGTACTTTTGGTTCCTGATCAAATAACCGCAGAACTAATGCCATCCCCCTTCAGCCTCGGCTGTACTTCGTGTGTAGCGCTAATTTGCAAATGTCAGCGTGTTAATCAGCGAATGCTGGCACGCCGCGCTCTAAATTAAAATGTGTACGCGGCAGACATTAAGCCCGCTACACATCGGCGTGTCGGCGTCGCCATTGTGAGTTAATCATGTTGATGTTAGCATTTAGCTCAAAGCACAGCTGTGCCTGCGAACGGTCTCAAAGAGCCGCGGCTGTAGATTCTTGCTCTTGTTTTGTACAGAAAAGGAAATGGGAAGCAAAGCCCAGAGGAAACGTGACTCATCCTCTGTTCCCTCCAGCGCCATGACTCCTTCCTTTTTTTCTTTCACAACCTGGCGGCAGCTGCTCTCCAGCGTGTCGTTCAAACGTTGTCGTAAAGATCACTTCTTTCGGTGCTAATTTCCCGGACAAACACACAAAGAAGAAGAAGAAGAAAGCAACGGGTGGCCGACGTTAAAAATGATGAATGAAAAGTTTGAAATTATGTGAGAGTGACATGAACATGAGCAGTGCTCCCGCCCTGAGGGCCTCCATGTTCCTCTCCTGCACACAGACGGAGGCGTGCACACTGTGCTTCTCCCAACGATGAAGTTCAGGAAGCTGGCTTATCTCCGTCTTCCACCCAAACCACAATAACTTCCTCCCCCCTTTGCCCTTCAGCTTCTTTCCCTTTGCCGGTGTGTGCGTGTGTGCGTGCGTGCGTGTGTGTGTGTGTGTGTGTGTGTGTGTGTGTGTGTCGGCCTTTAATGAAGCTTCTTAAAGCCGAGCTGAGCCCGTGTGCCACAGCTGCCACGAGGAGCTGCCTGACAGCTCACACTGCCCCTTAAGCGCTAACCAACATCTGCATGCTGTCCGTCTCCCCGATCCACGCGATCGATCCGCTAACACTCTTGTCGTCTGGTATCGAGATGAGAGAGAGAGAGAGAGAGAGAGAGAGAGAGAGAGAGAGAGAGAGAGAGAGAGAGAGAGAGAGAGAGAGAGAGAGAGAGAGAGAGAGAGAGAGAGAGAGAGAGAGAGAGAGAGAGAGAGAGAGAGAGAGAGAGAGAGAGAGAGAGAGAGAGAGAGAGAGAGAGCTCCCGCTGAGGCTGCAGGGCGTGTCCTCACCGAGCCTGTTGGGATTGGCTTGAGTAAATATTGTCTCAGCGGGGGTTTGTGAACGGGTGAGACGGGAGGAAGAATGCCCTCCGTCCTCTGCCAAGCAAACTGTGGTTGAGTTTATCAGACGGGAGTGAGAGTGGACTTCTGTAGACGGGCCTGGGTTTGGTTTGAACCCTAAGATTCAATGTTTTTGCTCCTGCCGTCGTTTCTGTTGAGGTGTCGTTTCTCTCTGCCGGTGACACGTTTCAGTGGGTTTGCTGCAGCGCATTTATCCAAAGCGGCGTCTCTTTCTTATCGCCGTGACTCTCTCACTAACGGTTCTGCAGCACCACAGAGATCCGGCCGTCTACGTTCTGAAACAAAAAGAGAGCGTCGTACCCCAGGGTGAGCTTCACTTCACGCTGAATCAATAATGGAGGAGCAGCTCCATGTATTATGAATGAATAAACAAGGCACCCTGGCACAGGAGCGCGTCTATTGCAAAAATGTTTATTCAGTAATCCACTATCCCATCACTGGGACGGGGGGGGGGGGGGGGGGGGACACATTTAGCCTTTAGTCCTTTAACAAATCCTGCAAATATGGAGGATGATATTGCTGACTTTCAGGTGTTCTAGTCTTCTTTGTCACGCAGCGTATTACCCAACATTAGTGCAGCATGCACCCATGAGGCGGTGGCGGCGGCGGTGGCGCTTACTACAAATTCCCACAATTCATTGCATTTAGGCGGGAGGCGTCCTTAATGCGAGAGCACGGCGTAGAATCACATGCGAGTGGAATGTAGCGAGCGGCCTGGCGTGTGGTCTAACTGCTGCTCGGGAGAAAGAAACAGTTAATCTCTCACGTCAACCTGCCATAGCAGTTTGACTGTTGGGGATTTATGTCCGTTGAAAACCACACTGGTGAACACTGGTGAACACTGTGACGTCTCAGCAGCCGTGAATAATTTGAAACGCCGTCATCTACCTTGTTTTTAAAAAGCAACTCTCTCTCTCTCTCTCTGACCCGAGCTGACGTGACTCTGACTCCTAACATGGCGGTGAGAGATACGGCGAGGTGTGAAGTTAGTCTTAAAAGCGTCGGGTGACCGTGGCTAAGTGGAGAGCAGGGCCGCCTTTCAATCAGAGGGTCGGCGGTTCGATCCCCTCTTCTAGTCTCACGTCAATGTGTCCTTGAGCAAGACACTTAACCCCCATAGCTGCGTCTACATAGATACTGAATTGTAAGTCGCTTTGGATAAAAGCGTCTGCTAAATGACCGTAATGTACTGTAAAAGAGACGGTTTTTGTGGATCTTAATTTGAAATGAAATGACCAGTTAGCAAAGCAGCCGCTCCTCATGATGTGCCAGTCAGTGCACTTGTGGGCGTGTGCCTACCTGTTCACATTCTGATCATGTTTCCTTTAATAGAGCTCTGGACTACATAGCAGGTGGCTTCATCATTGATTCTGAACAATACCGCTCCTCCGTCACGCCCTTCCAGGCTTCCACGTAAAATTCCTTCCTTTCAAAGCAGCGTGTTGATGTCTTACAGGCGGAAGTGGAAGATCAACGAGTTCATAAGTTTCATTAGAATTTCTGATTCATGAAATACCAGAGGCACGCTTATTAAGACGCTGTTTGTCTGCGATCTGTTGATTCTCTGAACAGGAAAGCTCGATTCGTGCTGTAAACCATCTCACTGTCTGGCGCGTGCCTCTGTTTGGCACTTTAAAAAGGAGGGGGGGGGGGATTTGAACCCGTGTCTAATTTTGTAAAAGATGTCTTACTCTAGAGATTGCCCAAAGTGAATCAGCAACACTCTTGATATTCACAGGAAGGAGGATGAAATCAATGTGGACTGAAGCGAGGCCTGCTCTCTGGATCACTCACGGTTGAGTCTGTATAATCACTAACGTTTACCGGCACACATGTAAGGGGGGGGGGGTTGGGTTGTTTGCCTTTGATCCACAACAGCCAAAATAGGTGACTGGCAGTGTGCTTTCAGATGCCATATAAAGCGCTGTTTGCACTTAAAGTGACACACCTTGATCGCAAACAAACCGCGGTGACGACTAGTGATTGTTTGCTTTTAGCAGACAGAATAACACCGGCCATGACAATAACGGAACAACGAAAGAGGCTGGCTCCTGGTGTGTGTGTGTGTGTGTGTGTGTGTGTGTGTGTGTGTGTGTGTGTGTGTGTGTGTGTGTGTGTGTGTGTGTGTGTGTGTGTGTGTGTGTGTGTGTGTGTGTGTGTGTGTGTGTGTGTGTGTAAACCCCAACATTCGCTGCCAAATGCCCTCTGATATGATAGACTCAGGCTAATGCCGCACATGATTTGTTGTTTAATCTGTCGGCCTAAAGGACCCGCATACTTGCGGCTATATCCGTCCCTCTTTCTCCCTCATTAATCATGCAGGATCCATAGATAATGGATGGAGCTCTTGGTGTCTGTAGCCTTTTTCGCCGCTTACTGGCCAGACGGATCTGTTAACATGACCTATATACACGGTCGGGCCATTGTGCCTCCAGACGTGCATCGCTGAACGGGACATCAAACAAACATGAAGGGTTCTTAGTGGAGGACTTTCACCTTTTACGGTCTTTAGTGTAATGTTCTTTTCCAGCTAGTCATGTGTCTCCTGTTCCGAATCAGCCCTTTGATAAAAAGACGTTCACGGTAACCGACCAACATACGACCGCAGAGTCGAGATTTAAAAACATGTTAAATTTGACTCTGACTCTCTATATGTAATTCTTAACGTTCCTCCACTGCTAGTGTTTACAGCGAGTGCCTGACTCCGTCAGTCAGTTCAGTTCATGGAGAAGTTAACTCCCTACAAACGGTCCCAACGGCTCACATAAAGATGTCTCTTCTACTCCTTCTCTATTTCTATGTCGGAGGCAGGGAGGGCCGAGTCGGCAAATGGAGAAATAAATCTGGAAGCTTTTACTGTGTGTGTGTGTGTGTGTGTGTGTGTGTGTGTGTGTGTGTGTGTGTGTGTGTGTGTGTGTGTGTGTGTGTGTGTGTGTGTGTGTGTGTGTGTGTGTGTGTGTGTGTGTGTGTAGTTTGATGATGAGAGTGATCAATAGCTCAGTCACACGGGACACATAGATCCTTAATAGCAACATCAACATCAAACATCCCAGACTCATCACTGTTTATTGGCTGGAAGGACGGATATATAATATATATATATATATATATATATATTATGTATTTGTATATATGTGTATGTATGGTCCCTCGTGTCCATCTTGCTCCATATGGTGCAGAATGGGGGAGATAAAGTGTTGGCAATCAAACAGAGAGGTTTCCGTTCTCCTCCAGTACAATCCACCATTGTCTGGATTAAAGCCTCTTTTCTGGGCCTTTTTGGAGACATTAGGAGATGAAACGCGGCGTCAAACCCCAGCTTTACACATTCATATACAAACGCTTACGTTTCAATAGTGGTTGCCAGATCGGCAACAGAATGTGTTCACGTTCACGCGTTTGTGCGTTTTGTGTTGTTGTAATGATGTTTCGTCGTTCTTTGCGCTGGAACTGATCTACCAAAACAATCCCCACCGACTCAGTTAAAATGTCACCGTGTCATAGAGAATAATAGAAGCTTTATTACAGTGACCAAAACAATTCTTCAGTTTGTCTTTTATCTGATGCTTTACACCAAGTGTCATCAGTGACCGCCCTTTAACATTTAACATGAAACACTTTAAAACAGAGGCACGTCTGGTTAACTGTATGATGGCCACTGGTAGCCTTGATCTATAATGAATTAACACATTAATACATGTGTGTATTGTCCCTCTGGATAACTACCGTATGATTGCTAAGGTGACCATTAACCTCATTTCAAGCCGCTGATCTGGGACTCACAGTTCTATTCTCCTCTGAACCGGACCTTGGCGTTTAGGCCCGGCTCCAGCGGTCTTTTTTTTTTTTTTTTTGGGATATTCCTCATTTAATCTGTGTGTTTTTGCGTCCCGCCCTGCAGGTTAACTTCGTGGCATGTCAGCTGTTCGCCCTGCTGATGGCCGTGTGGTTCCGGCTCTACCTCCACCCCAGTAAGACCAGTCCGTTCATCAGACATGTGGTGGCCACGCTGCTGGGCTTCTACTTGGCTCTGTTCTGCTTCGGCTGGTGAGTCACTCCTCCGCTCTCGTCATCGCTGTCCTTTTGTACTCTCTGCTCCTTCCTTCCTTCCTTCCTTCCTTTCCTTCACTTCCTCAGAATGTATTCCTACACTATAATTTTAGTGGGACTCTTTTGTCCCATGCTATTGTGAATACGTAACGATGCTGGCGGATTGTTTGAGAGGACGTTGTTGATCTCACGGTTCTGGTATTGGTGTATGAAATGTCATGTTATGCAGTTAAGGAGATGTTGTGTAATTAACTTTAATGAAGTTTAATTTGAGTTTAATTAAAGTTTAAGTTTAATTGCACTTTCAGTCTGTGATTCCAGAACGCTTCTGCGTAAAACCTCTTCTTCACATTTCAGCTAAATCTGAATCAATTGGTGGATTTGTCAGATTGTTGACTTTTGAATAGTTTATTAAGCTACTGTGCCACGTTTTGGCTAATTCAACCGTCTCAAATGTGAGGATTCTAAGCTCTACGTCACATTGGGCTCCGGGAAACCATGATGGTTTTTATACACACAACTGTTTACTCATTAACCAAAAACGGGCGGATTCATTTATGGTGAATTGATGGAAAACGATGAATTTGGCCTTCCAGAGCGCGTTAGCAGCATGCTAACATGCTACATGTGTGAGCTTCATTCAGACTGCGCATTGTGTAATAACTACATGTTATATGTTAGGGTGAATGATGAGGCAGTGAGCTGATACGTTTGTCGAACGAAAAATAAATCTCAGGGCATTCATAGTGTCTAATTAAAATATATTTTTGAATCTTAATGAGTTACATGGTTTGATTTTATAATGAGTAATCATTTTTTTTAAAATTAAAACAGACTAATGAAGCAGAAATATGCATTAACAAATTGGCTAATTGTGTCATTTAACGTGAATTTGATTAGGCGCATAATAGACTGCTTTAAATTTCAGTGTTAATTATTCATTAACCAATAATATTCATTTACAGTCTGACGTTATTCATACGCTCTTCTTCTATTTGGTGTCATCTGTGGGAATGAAGTCTAAACATTACTGAACAACATGAAGGGACTGTAGCTGTTTAGAGTAACAGAGGTTAAAGTAGAGTCAAATAATCTCGCCACTTATTTTCCACTTTAATTTATTACTCATGGCGTTAATAATTGGCGATCGTTGTTTGGAGTTCACATGAATCCTTATTTTTAGGTTATTCGTCACTCGACTTTTCTCTGCTTTTGTTCTCCGGTCATCATCCTACACTCCGTTCCTTGTTTGTTACTTGTCTGTCATCATCATCCTCCTCTTCCTCCCTCCTCACTGCCCCCCCCTCCCTCCACATTCTCCCTCACCCCGTCCCTCGTTCTCTTCATCCTCGCCAAAGCAAATGGGTCGATCGAGCAGTAACGGATATCCAATTATGAAGCTATTGCCCTGTAATAGACAACCCACTGTACCTCTGGCAGAGTGCCTCTGTGTGTGTGTGTGTGTGTGTGTGTGTGTGTGTGTGTGTGTGTGTGTGTGTGTGTGTGTGTGTGTGTGTGTGTGTGTGTGTGTGTGTGTGTTGGCAAACCTCGGAACCATTAGCCAGACGTCCAGCTAGTGGGGAAAATGCTAACCAGGTGAACTGTTACCAGGTGAACTGTTACCTGGTGAAATGTTACCTGGTGAACTGTTACCTGGTGAACTGTTACCTGGTGAACTGTTACCTGGTGAAATGTTACCTGGTGAAATGTTACCTGGTGAACTGTTACCTGGTGAAATGTTACCTGGTGAAACTGTTACCTGGTGAACTGTTACCTGGTGAAATGTTACCTGGTGAACTGTTACCTGGTGATTGGGTAACAGGTGACCAGACTCTGACTCTGAAGCTGCGGCTCATGTTCCGTGTTGTGGCTGGGAGACGTGATGATCTTTCACTTATTACACACATCATGTGTCATTGTTTAACAGAAATTCAGGAGGTTAAAGGTCATGAGAGTATGTTTCCATGTGCTTCAGCTGTTTTAACCCATTAAATAAACTACGATTCCTTTTCTCCGGTGTAAATGTTTACTCCTTACCGCAGTTATCATGAATCTGCATGCATGAGAAAAACAAGTATCAAGTAGAGTATAGTGTGTATATAATAGTATATAATATATACAATAGCGGTGGAGATGTTGAATTGGATTGTGGGGTTATGAAGATCACCAGATTGTCGCCACAATTTACAGCCAAAATATGTGTTTAAAAAAAATAAATCAGGAGCTGAAAGGATTTGTCAGATAACAAGTGAAATGCCTGGACTGTATTCACTGAGCTGTGGTTCTGTTTTAGGGGCAACAAAAGAAAAGTAAAGGGACGTAATGTTCTTCTGTACAGACGAGAACCAAACCCATCGCGACAAATCCCACAATGCTCTGCAGTGACACAGACGGTGTTATCTACACGCGTCTGGACTCTGATCATGTCCCTCCTAACTTTGTGTCAGATTAATCTTCAGTTAGAAGAATGCCTCCATCGTAACATCTTGGACCAAACGATCAATAAATATGCGTCTCTGTGAGAGTTTCATGTGCTAAAGAGAACACGCTGCTTTAAATATCTACCAGCAGATACGTTGAACACATTTAGTGTTTGCTCATTATTGTGTTTGGTGCAGAGCTCCAAGTTAAGACTCTAATTACAGGAATAATAGTTTCCTTATCACTTGAATGTCTGATTTGAACAATACTAAACTGCATAACGATGCAGAGATTACCATGAGTGGCTCAAAAAGACGTAATTATTTGATAAACATCAGAGCTGTGCGGTGTGCAAATTGTTTATCAGATCCAAAAAACGGCTTCTGCACAGTGCAGCTTGCTCCTGTGAAACGCATGAACGCATCTATGCACACACTTGTATTTGAACCCTTTTATACACACGCACACACACACACACACACACACACACACACACACACACACACACACACACACACACACACACACACACACCGTTGTTTCTTAGAGGGCACCCTGGCTGCAGCCCCAGAGGATCCGCCTCACAGATGCTGCAGCGTGTTGGTTTATTTTAGGACGCTCTCCGTCTCTGTCAGACGCTCGCGCTCCTTTTCTGAATGTCACTGGAGGAAACCATTGAACATTGAAACGTTTCCTCTGTCAATGGGGGGGGGGGGGGGGGGCTCATTTCAGCATTGTTTTGCGGACACGCCCACAGATCTCGGTCTGTTGGACACGTCTCGAGACGTACCTTTCCTCTCCCTTCATCGGGCAATCGCTGCGGTTCTTAATTTCGTATTTGCTGAGCGGTTGGTTTTAATCCACCCGGCTTGCGCTCCCCTGTTCCCTGGCCGACCCGTGACGCCCTTGCCCTCTTTGTCGACTCACCACTAACGCAGTGTGGCATCTCTGCTCTCCTGGAGGGCCTGACGTCGGTAGCGCCACACACTGTGCCCTTCAAAGACCCATCTGGTAGCTGCTGCTGCCGCGTGCGTGCTTCACGGGAGGGGAGAGAGGCGGACAAGACACACACACACCACTCACTCTCTCTCTCTCTCTCTCTCTCTCTCTCTCACTCTCTCTCTCTCTCTCTCTCTCTCTCTCTCTCTCTCTCTCTCTCTCTCTCTCTCTCTCTCTCTCTCTCTCTCTCTCTCACACACACTCTCGTGCACAAGTCGCTGTAATGGTGCGATGCAAGGAAGCTTGCAGCTACAAGGCATGGAAATCAATTAAGACCACAGTGTGATGGTGATTGTCACTATCCTGCCCTGTGACTGCAGACGACACGTTACTGGTGACAAAGGTCTGACTTCACATGGTCTGATGGTGTGACTGGTTTTACAATGCTGCCGTTTCCTCTTTTTATATGGCAGGGTGTGGATGGTAATACAGTGTAAGCTAAGTCTGTTATAAGGAAGGGGCGTGTGTTTTGAAGGAGGTTGTTTTTTTTCGGTAAATGACAAACCGTGAACGCGTTGAAAGTAGAACATGAGATTAATGATTGTGACGTCTGTGTCTCCACAGGTATTCCCTCCATTTCTTGGTGCAGAGCGGTCTGTCCTACAGCGTGATGATCTTCGTCGGCCTGGAGCACATGCACAAGTAAGAGCACAGATGAAATGCAACGGTTGACAGAAAGGTGATTTAGGCCTCGTGGCTCCTGGAAGTGTGAGAATCCTCATCGTTTCCCCAGAATAACAAACCTCAAAAAGGGGGCGAGTGAAAGCACGACAAAGACGTCTGTCACAGCCGGTGAATGTTGTCAGAACATTTCAGATTAGATGTTGTGAATATCGGTCGACTATGGAACGATCCCGTATTTGCGTCATCGTCTGTTGTCCTGTGGCTTTAAAGGCACACGAGCCTGGGTCACGACAACGATGACGATTCTGCTCCAGGGCTTCCATCTGTGACCACGGCTCATTAAGACACACACACACACACACACACACACACACACACACACACACACACACACGTTGTCTCTGATGTTATATTTTACCAAAATCCCCCCCCCCCCCCGTGGAGAGCCCTTTAAATAGATTTCAACAAAGCGTTAATCACACAACAGCGACTGCCCTCAGAAAGAGAGGACTCAAACCCCACCGACGGCAACACACACAGGACACGGTGACCCAGACTATAATATGACATTCAAACATAGTGCTTCCACACCAAAAGTCACTTTGCATTATCCCTGGATGTTTAACCCTCTGCACACAGCATTAGTGGGCTGTTCTTCTGTCCCTTGTGTCTGTGGATGGATGAGCTGTAACTCTCATGAACCAACAAAAACAACAGACCAAACCAACACGCCTTCATCCCCCCCCCCTCCCTGGATGAAGGTGCAGCTTGGGGGCAGAGAGGAGGAGAGTCGGGACGCGCTGACATGTTCGTGTTTGCAGAGGGCGTTGAACCCGCTGCCCCGGGTTTCCTATAACAAAGTCATTATTATTTCAGCAGAAGGTTGTGATTTAACCGGTGACTCACTGCTTAAACCTTTGCTCTTTGAACTACGCTTGAGCTGGTTGAATACGTAGTCATGGTTAACTATTTCTGGGTATTATATATGTTCAGTGTTCAAACTGTGGTTTCCTTTCCCGATACACTTTCACCTCCTTTGACACTTTCCACGATAAGACTGGTTTCACTCTGGGAACATGTCCTGAACAGTACCAGGACCGGTACACTGTGGCAGGACTTGTGTTCTCTATTTGTTGCTCTCTCGCTCAGATACCCGATCCTTTGTGAGTGAGTGAGTGAGTGAGTGAGTGAGTGAGTGAGTGAGTGAGTGAGTGAGTGAGTGAGTGAGTGTGACAGCTTTATGGAGTTGCTAAAAGCTCTTTGGCTGCGAACGTGAACCCGGCTCGGTGTGGCTCAAACCCGACCGCTTTGTTCAGCGGCGGGGGCATCGCGTTTCATACCGCTCTAATGTTATGCCGCTCCGGATCTCTGACTCTCGCCACTCCCTCACCCTCTTTGACTGTTCGCCTGGCGGGGGGGGGGGGGGGATGTTCTAGACGCTCACCCGCTGAACGGCGCACAGCCTGCTGGATGTGAACATCGTTAAGATGTGGTGAAACCAAAGAAGAAGGCCGGGGACAGTAATGCTGAAGAGAAGAAAACGTCTATTTGAACGCATGGATTACATGTGTAAAAAGAAATTAAATTAACAAGACATGAAGCAGAAGTCAGTGGAAGTATACGTTTGATAGTGAGGAGTACCACAACAGCCAATGAGAAAGGCTGACGGTGTTTCCAAGCAACGGTGAACAACGTAGCCCTTGAGGCTAACGTTAGCTAACACACTGTAAACGTACTGCAAAGCACTACGACAAGTTGTTCCATCAGGTCTCTGTGTTTCAAACAACTGCTTCCCCGTCAGATCCTGTGAGAGAGATCACGATAGGAGGTGCGGTGCTCCTGCTGACACGATAATCTTAATAATATCCCGTGTGTGTGTGTGTGTGTGTGTGTGTGTGTGTGTGTGTGTGTGTGTGTGTGTGTGTGAGATGCAACCCAATTTTGTAAATTGGTTGTGATTTTTAAGCTCCTGTGGTCTTATCCCGGCGTTAAGCGGAGCGTTCGAGGAGGTTCTGCCGCTCTGCTACCTGTCAGACATCGCCGGCTCCTCAGCAGCAGGACCCCGAGTTCTGACATGGAGAGGATGCGTTCTCTCCGCTGGCATAAGCACGCAGGTCATTGCGATGCGTATTAGTGTTGGTGTGAAAGCACGGTGACGAGTGTGCAGATGACCGACTCTCTCGGTCGCGTTGCTCAACAGATGGACGTTTCCTCTGGATGCAGCTGAGCGAGCAGGAAGTGAGCCTGGAGGCCTTCGTTGTGTGTACACAGCCGTAGAGAGAGGTCTAGGGGCGTTCAGACAGTTATTCATAGACCGTCCATCTCTTTTCATGTGCAGTGTGTAGCCATACCTGCGGCTCCTTGTCTCCGTGTTGACCTGTCTCTGCTGCCGTCCCGCGGTGGGAGTCCGAGCCCACTTCAGCCCCAGGCTTCATCCAATACTCCCGAGTGGAAATGAAACGCGCACACACACACACCCCTCTGAGCTGTGAATTACACAAACACAAATCAGAGGAGGATAAAGACAGAACCCCCGGTGGGCCCCGCTGCAAATATAGCTGCGGCATCACATATAGCTCATCTCCTCAGTCATAACCGCAGCTGTGTGCTGCCAGTAGAGAACGCTGATCCCGGTGAAAACAGGGCCGTCGCTGTGGATTGGGGATGTTAGCAGAGCCAACGGGAACATGTAAAGCTTTCTTGCGCTACTAAAATGTCTATTTTATGTCGTCCATCATTTAGCCTTTGTGTGAAAGCTAGTAAAATATCCGTCGGTGGTATTATTAGTTGTTTTTAATGCTAATTGAAGAATCTGTAGACCGTATCTTGATAATGCTGGACTGATCTGAAGCAGGATCATTTCACCTGCTTCAAGAAAGTGATGACTGAAGTAAAACAAGTGTAACAAGACGCCGGAGGCAGGATGTTATTCAGGTGTTTCTTTCCACAAAGAACTTCCTATACATGCACTTATATGTGAGACAGTTCTGCTAACCATGTTAGGGACATTTAATGGAGCAGTCAAAGTATCCCTCTTCAGTTCTTAGGTTGAACCTGAGAGGATGCTGATGACTGTGGTGTCCTGTGGACCGTCGATGCACGAGTGCGTGTGATCTTTGAGTTCTTAGAGGCCGAGAAAGACCTCGACGTGTGAGTGGTTGATTTCACTGTGAGCCACGAAACGCCTGGCGGTAGAGATCAGATGGCGTCTCAGAATCAAGAGGTCCCGTTGTCTCAGCCTCGCTCTAGCTGCCGCGTTGTATTCCTCCACAGAGCGGCACAATCCTCTCATTGTCGGCAGCAGAGGAGTGCTAGCCGGCCTGCTACCTAGCCGGCCGGCTTTGACTCTGCAGCAGCTTTTGTCCGACAGGCTTTAGTGCTGCTCTGTCTCTGGGTTTCTGTTGAAAGGTTGCGTTGTCCTCTGTCTTCAACCACTGACCCTGACACATTACCGGAGCCTCCTCTGCTCCTTTGTCCAATGTTGGATGAATGCTGAATAAATAACTGTGACATCTTGGTGCATATCTTCTCTCTAATTCCTGCCCCCCCCGCCCCCCCTCCTTTTTCTGCACAGGTACTGCTTCATCGTGACGCTTGGCTACCTGATATTATGTCAGATCACACGGGTCTACGTGTTCGACTACGGCATGTACTCCGCAGACTTTACAGGGTAAGCCACATTAAGACCGGAGCTCTTTGTAATCTTGTTTTGCTTCTTAATTAAAAACCCAAAAGACCTCCGTTGGTCTTAATTTGAATAAGAATGCTATATTTGGATGTGATAACCAGTCAGAAACAAGAGGGTTTCACACGGCTGTGTCTGCAGGAGGACGTCGATAGCGACTCTTGTGGTTGGTTCCCACTCCTCCAGACTGTCTGTCTGACAATTCCAGCAGACAGCCTGCACTCCCACCACGGTGTGGGGGGGGTCTAGCTGCTAGGCAACCCAATGCAATCCCATGCTGCCACTGCGAGGCCAGAGACTCCCCTCCCTCAACACAGCAC
This sequence comes from Cebidichthys violaceus, assembly GCF_023349555.1. Taxonomy (NCBI): domain Eukaryota; kingdom Metazoa; phylum Chordata; class Actinopteri; order Perciformes; family Stichaeidae; genus Cebidichthys; species Cebidichthys violaceus. The sequence goes on from NW_027176583.1 coordinate 769,733, forward strand.
ATTGGGCCTAAAGAACAGAGAAGAAGAAATAGAAAGAATAGCTACAGGAAGTAAAAAAAAGAAAAAAGAGAAGTCTGCAGTTATTCTAGAGGAAACGTTCCATTTTGGCTGAATTGGCATCTAAAGCCAGCGGTTACATGATTCCACCAAAAGTTGAATAAGTGCTAGTTTGACATGACTTCCTCTAAACGTGTGTGTAGTGTAGTGTAATGTAGTGTAGTGTAGTGTAATGTGACGAGCTGCTTGAATGTGCTGCACTGAGTTTTTTGTTTTAAATTCTCAATATTAACGTGACCTTTTTTCCATTTGATGCGCTTCATCAGGCCCATGATGGTTATAACACAGAAGATTACCAGCTTGGCGTTTGAAATACACGACGGTAAGACGAGCATCAAAGTGTCCTGTGTGTGTGTGTGTGTGTGTGTGTGTGTGTGTGTGTGTGTGTGTGTGTGTGTGTGTGTGTGTGTGTGTGTGTGCGCGTGTGCGTGCGCGTGCATGCATGTGTATGCAAAAAAAGTGGCAGAAATGAAAGTGTTTCAGTTCTCTTTTCAGTTTCCAAACCGGTCACATGGCCACCTTTTCTGAGCCTGTAGTCAGTTCTGACAATGGACTAGTGAACCAGACAGCATGAACACAGTTATGTAATGGAGCAATGACTGAGTATTCTCTCTCTCTCTCTCTCTCTCTCTCTGTGTCTCTCTCTCTTTCTCTTTCTCTCTCTCTCTCTCTCTCTCTCTCTCTCTCTCTCTCTCTCTCTCTCTCTCTCTCTCTCTCTCTCTCTCTCTCTTCTTTCTTTCTTTCTTTCTTTCTTTCTTTCTCTCTCTCTCTCTCTCTCTCTCTCTCTCTCTCTCTCTCTCTCTCTCTCTCTCTCTCTCTCTCTCTCTCTCTCTCTCTCTCTGTGTCTCTCTGTGTGAAAATGTAATGGCTGATTTGAAACACTGGTTGCACTTCCTATGTGCTTATCTGTCCTTTGTCCCCTGACCAAAAGGCTTTCCTGACCCTAACCTTTCATCCCTCCGGATCATCCACTCTACCGTCGACCATTAGAACTGCTGGGCTGCCCACAGTTTACCATTGGACAGCCATGCTTTCTCCATTTATTAGCCACATGTAAAACCCAGCGTACAGTGCATGTCGTTAACTACTCGTGTGCTAATGCTGAAGTTGTTTTTAGCCATAGCTGAAAATGAGCTAAGGACGCCCCGGCACACGTGTCCTGTACTGTTACCCTCTTTTTGGTTTTCACAGCGTGATTTGCAGGCGCACATTTACAAAGATCACGAGTGTATAAGATGCATTTCTTTGTGTCCGTCTGTAGGTTTGGCCAAGCGAGATGGGCAGCTGACTCCCAGTCAGAAATACCTAGCTATCAGGTATGTGAATCAGGTATGTTTGTAATGCTTCAGATGAGGGTTTCATTTAATTAAGAAAGGAGCCTCATGGTCCCCCCCAGTGCAGGCTCTCTCTGGTGTTGTCGAGCGGTTGTCAAGCGCTCGGTCTCCAGGAAACCACACATTCGCCGCTCTCGTGTGAACCGTGCTGCAGGAATGGGCTGCCCTACCTCTGCCCTGCATTACAGCTGCAGATTCCTTTCCCTCACGGTTTCTATTGGAGATGGCAGCGCAGCCGAGGTGCAGGATTTTGAGCGGGGAGATGCCGCTGTAAGCTAACAAGGGAGTTCATGTGCGATTCCATAGCTGAGAATAACACACAGAGCAGAGAGCAGGACTTGCATATTGAGACAATCTTTGCAGAATTTGTTATGCATCTGTAAAACACAGTAAATGCATTAAAGGCTGAGCTAGCCAGTCTTGCCTATAAGGTCCCAGATATGCATCAAAGCTGCATTTCATAAACGTGAACATGTACTCTGAGTCTAAATCTCAGACGGCTGCTGGGAAGGTGAGGAATCGCCGGCAGAAACGGGAGCTCCCGGTCAGACAGTTAGACTGCTACTTCACCCGGCTGATTGCATTCAGCGAGGAAAGGGAGAGAGACCACAAAAGCTTCTGAGTCGGTCAAAGCACTCAGGCTCTCCCTCTCGTCGTGGCCGGTTCGATGGAATAGACCATTGTGGTCTCTCAGTGGACAGGAAGCTCTCTCTACATATGGAATGTTGGTCTGTTGTCCTGTTATACTGTGTCTTAGATTGCAGGGTTGGGCACTACATGAAATCAACTTCTTACTTCAGGTTCCCCCCCCCCCCCCCCCCTCATCCAATGCTCTTTGTCTCTTCCCTGTGGCCGTTAAGGCGGATGCCCAGCCTGCTGGAGTACTTGAGCTACAACTGTAACTTCATGGGCATCCTGGCGGGGCCCACCTGCTCTTACAACGACTACATGGCCTTCATCGAAGGCACGGGCTATCAGCCGCGCCACCAGGAGAACGCCAACGGCAAGGAGAACGGGAAGTACAAGCAGAGCGAACCCTCGCCCAAGGTACGGAACCTGAATACAAGTGCATTCATCGGTAGAATAGACCTACAGTCTGTGCCGTGGTGGGCGAAGACATTCTAGAATGCTTAAAATCGTTAAAGAAAGTGCTTGAATGAGTGCTTATGATAATACAAAACGATGGGTAATGTTTTGAAAAGGCCTGCGCAGCAGTGGAGCCGTTGTTAAGGGGTGCAGGGTAATTCCAATGCGTTCGGGTTCCCTTTAGAGAAACAGAAACCGAGACATTATTAAGAAATTAATGACGCAAATGTCTAAACCTCAAGGTTATTTGTGTTTTCTTACTGCATAATGCATTAATAATTGAATTACACGCCGAGAGTGTGCATTCATCTTGAGAGATAAAGGAACAAAGTGGAGAACAGACGTCGCTGAATATAAAAGGAGAGGGAGCGCTCAAGGACTTGAGAAAACCTTGAATCAACTTCACTTGTTGTTTTTGAAGTCCAAGCATCGTGTCTCCTCATGTGCTTGTTGTTGTTGTTGTTGTTTTTGAGTATAAAATGATGTAATGTTGAAGGGCTGCTCCCTTGTTTTGTGACACACTCTCTTTTCTCACCTCCGCCCAGAACGACGTCATCTCCAAGCTGTGCACGTGTGCCATCTCGCTGGCCATCTATCTGTCGCTGTGCCATCTGCTGCCGGTGGAGCACTCCATCAACGACGGCTTCGTCAGCTCCACGCCCTTCCACCTCCAGGTCGTCTACCTTTACCTGGCCATGCTGGCTCTGAGGCCAAAGTACTACTTTGTCTGGACACTCGGTGGGTTCGATGTGACTCGAGGACGCGTTTCTTCAAGATAAACGTCCACTTCCTTTCTCTCCATTTGATTGCTCGATACAGGACTAGAACAGAGGCGCTACTGCTGAGTTCTGTAGTTTGAACTCGCTGAGCTGTGGAATTTGGTTATTTTTAAAGTAGTCTGTACAGTATGTTGAGGCAGCCTAAAAAAAGCCCCCCCCTCCTCCCCATTCCAGCTCTTATTTAACAGCATTTCTTGACGCAACGGTGCCATCTAGTGCCGAGTTGAAACCTGCAGCTGCTCATTCTTATCAATGACATGACATGATGCATGTGATGCTAGATCTCCATCTGTTTCTGTCATTGCTTCACAAACTAATGTGTTTTAAAGGATTTGGAGCCGTCGTCGTCGTCGTCCTTCACTGTTGTCATTGTACAAACGTTTTCTTTCTCCTGCAGCCGATGCCATCAACAACGCTGCCGGATTCGGCTTCAATGGCTACAACAAAGATGGCTCCCCACGGTGGGACCTGATATCAAACCTCAGGATTCTGGACATTGAGGTGAGGCTCTTTTTTATGAGACCCGTTATATCCACACAAAGTCCTTTTTTTCAACTAAAGTCTGACGTGTGTTGTTTTGGATCCAATTTCAGTTCGCCACCAGTTTCAAGATGTTCCTAGACAACTGGAATATCCAGACGGCTCTTTGGCTCAAAAGGTAAAAGTGTTCCGGTTGTAGTAATGTGCCTTGCTCAGTTTGTCCGTGGAGGGTTGCTTAAATGAATGCTGCACATCTGCATACCTCAAGTCTAGCAGAATGCGTGATCAAGTTTGACGTCAACAATTCATTTGTGTGTTTTTCCCCCCAAACCGTGGCCACTAACTTGAATTGTGTGTTCCCCAGGGTGTGCTACGAGCGCTGTCACATCAACCCCATGGCTGCCACCTTCCTGCTGTCGGCCATGTGGCACGGGGTGTACCCTGGCTACTACCTGACCTTCCTCACTGGCATCGCCATGACCATGGCTGCACGTGCAGTGAGTACACGCATCGTCTTTGTCCGTACAGAGCCCATTGTTGGAGATCTTTCCTCGCCAGATTAAGACAAGTGGATAAAAAAATCATAATTTCTGTGAGTGGTAGCGGCTCCTGAGTCCCGATATCGAGGGTGAATCCGACAGTCGCTGTTGACATTTGGTCAAAGTGCTCGTTAGATTCACCGCTGTTACTTAGCAGAACCGCAAACACACAGCGCGGTTCATTTCTGGAGAGTTAGGGGATAATGATGAAGTATTATACCTCGTGTTGAAGTGTGAGGCCATTACCGCTAATCTGCGCTAAGCCAGAACCTCTTTACTCGAGTCTTGTAAAAGTAGGAGGATATTTATGTGCGGACCGTGGAGCGGGAAACTCTCACTGTAATTCTCGATAATCTACTCGCAAAGGGTTGATTAACTGGAACGACCGCACAGTAAATCTGCCGTGCAGGTGAGTTCCTGCAGGGACGTCTTTCTTCCTCTTTATCTAAAGGAGGTCAAGTAGACCATTGACCCGGGTGACTCTGTAAAACTACCGGCCACTGGCCACACAGACGGGTTCAGAGATGGATTTCTTTTAAAGAGTTATGAAATGGAACAAAGACATAGAGAGAGGAAAAGAGAAGCGTGAGCAGATTATAAGCAGAAGTAGGCAGTAAAGATTTCAGGAACGTTTTTAATGAATTAAATTGTCTATTTAACAATTTAACTTGATTCACTTGAAAACGGTGTCGGGAAGTTGAACTCACGGGATGTTTTTCTTCTCCTCCAAGGTAAGACACAACATCAGACCGTACTTCCAGGTCTCTGACTCGCACAAGCGCATCTACGATGTCGTCACGTGGGCGGGGACTCAGGTCGCCATCAGCTACACCGTGGCGCCATTTGTCCTCCTCGCTGTGGGACGCTCACTCAAGTTCTACAGGTTTGTGTGTTTGATTGAAGAGTGTGTTGATAGTGACGAAATACTGCTTTGAGTTCAGTACAGAATACCATAGACTGTAGTTTATACTATAGTTAAATCAGCACGTGGTTGGTTGTCTTGTTTCATTCCTGTGTTAGCAAAAATTAGCTGTTTAGGCTAAGAGGTGAGGCTCTATTTAAGCACCGCGCTAATGCTAACGACAGCATGCTAACGTGCTGATGCTTAGTATAATGTTGAACACGGTACACTTCACTACACTACACCACAGTAGTTTAGTGCGTTAGCATGCTAACATTTGCTAATCAGCACTAAACTCAAAAATGTTGACCTGAGGAAAGGTCAGGGGATCGCCAAAGCCACTAGGGTTCATCCTCTTGGGAGCATGAATGACTGCATGAAATTAAAGGACAATTCATCCTTTAGTTGTTAAGATATTTTGGCCTGGACCAAAGCTGACTAACATTGCCATCCCTAGATTTTAGTAAAAATATGTATCTGGTTTTGTGCTCCAACTTATTACTTATAATAAACGGTGTTGAAATGTTCCTCATTCTGGAATGTCGCTGCAGGTCCTGGTACTTCTGCTTACATCTCCTCTGCCTGCTGGTGGTAGTGGCCCTGCCCGTCAAATCAAGACGCCAGCAGCCCAAAGAGCAGCAGGACGGCCTGAAGGACAACCAGGCGGACCACAACAGCACAGACAACAACTGCAACCAGAAAGACAAAGCCACATGAGGCTCCGGACGGCGACGCACACGGTCCCTTCAGCAGCAGGAACACTTGAGACAAACTAAAACCACTGAGAGCTGGAGTGTGGCGGGTCCATTTACCTGACAAAGAACCAAATATCGGATGCTCTGAGAATCCTAACCGACGGAAAAACACAAGTCAATGTTCTGTCAAAACTTCCAGTAGCAAGGACGACAGCAATCACACCTTCTGACATGGATAAGAGACCAGGAAGTAACAACGGCCATAGTGTAAACTAATGAGCGACGGCGGTTACTTTACATTACATTAGTGGGAATGAAGACTTCCAAGCTGCCTTAAACCCTCTATTTACTCGGCTGGGGAAATAACAGTTGGATGACACGTTGCGGGTTCAGTTTATACAAACAGATGAGGCGTGCAGTATGTGGAGGGTTTTTGTCATTGTCTGGATACAAGCCTCTGTTAGGTGGGAAATGGAAAATGTTTTCATGTAAAAGAAACATTACTTTATCATCAGCTGCCAATTTCAAACAGGCCTTAGGATCCTCAAAACATTGTTTGATTTCTATGTCTTTTTAAAAAAAAAAATCTTTATTGGAGAAGACTTCACATTGTACGTGTTTTGTATTTAGATGTTCGTGACGACACTATTTCAGATCCATTCTCGATGCTTCTTTCTCTTTTTTTTTTTTTCTGGGATGAATCCGATGACATAAAGAGTCCCAAAGATGAATTCAGATCTCGTCAGTCTCCAGCAGTGGAAAGTCTAAAAAAGGCACTCAAGAGTTACTAAGTGGATTTCTGTTGGGTTTTTTTTACTTTTATTTTTCACATCTGCTGCTTTTTTTTTTTTTTTTTTGACCAACATGACTCGTCAGACAAATGTGTGTTTTTCAAAGGGACTTCATTTAAGCGGTTGTGATTTCTGACCTGGCTTCAGGGGTGTGATCTGTTTTTGTTTCTTCTGACCCGTGTTCAAATGTCGTGCCTCTGTAACACAAGTATCCAAAACTATTTCATACAAGGCCTACATAATCAAATTGTATAATTCGGGAAACACAGTGGATCCTTAACATCACTGTCGAACACACAGTTTTGTTCAATATAACAAATCTAGTCTGAAGTATTTAATTTGTCAAAAGGTTCTGCAGCCATAATTAAGTCAATGGAATGTAAAAGAACCGTTTCCAAATTGATACGCGGTGCATTAAAAGCACATATTGTGGTCAGGCTGCAAACTGTTTAGAATAAGGAATCCACGTTTGTCTGCAAGAACATCTGATGAGCTTATTTATGTGTGTGTGACATAATAGTAATGTACAAAAAGACACAGAGCCGCTGTTGCGGTAAATGGTCTTCTTTCATATTGCGTGCACTTCTGCTAGCATAGAGGATATTTCAGGGTGCATTTACTGTAGGGTGTGAGAGAGAGAGAGACGCACGCTTTCGGTTCACGGCTCTCCTCAAGCCTTTCAAATCATCCCGTTGACTCGTTGTGACGCGCAGCAGTTCAAACAGCCACCCGTGTGATTTCTGTATCGTTAGACACACTTTGCTTTTAGGAAAGGCGCCTCACTCTTTGGGCAACTCAAGCCCACGATATCATAAACACTTTCAGTCGTACATTTTTGTTTTCTTCCAATTGTCAATAATTTGAGTTGGTTTGGTGCATTTGTGTTATGTAAAAAATAATAACAAAGCAGCAGAAGGGGGAGCTTTTTCCATTTCTTTTTAAGATTTTCTAACATTTGCATATTCCTGCCATGTGTGTGTGTGTGTGTGTGTGTGTGTGTGTGTGTGTGTGTGTGTGTGTGTGTGTGTGTGTGTGTGTGTGTGTGTGTGTGTGTGTGTGTGTGTGTGTGTGTGTGTGTGTGTGTGTGTGTGTGTGTACACCAGTATTCATGTGATCCGTACGTGTCGATGTGGTCTCATGTGAACTGTATTTGTAGTCTGGGCCTTGTGTCGGCGAGTGTGGCCCGCCTAAGGGAAAGGGATGTCATTCTACAAACAAAGCGACGATTGCACTGCATGGCCAACCAAACCAGCAGATCAATGCAAATGGCTCCATATGTCCAAAGTGCCAAATCATAATTGGCGCATTTTTTGTTTCGTATGTATGTGAGCATGCGTGCCTGCGTGTGTGTGTGTTTGTGTGTGCAAATGTGTCCATGTTGTGTGTGTGTGTCTGTCTGTACGCGCGCCTGTGTAACATAACGGTTATTTTTGTGTCAGAAGGAAATTTATTGAAAGATTTGTATAACAGTCCATTAAAATTCTGATTTATGTGGCAAAATAAAGAGAAATTATTTTTAAACACTAAAACTGATGTTTCAAAATATGTTTAATTTGTTTTGTCTGATAACTGAGAATAATGTCAGCAGAAACACTGATGTTAAAATGCAACGGGAGAACCCCCAACTACACGCTATGTCCTTGCATTGGTTCTTTATAATGTCACTGTTATCACAACAGACTTCTTTCTTTTTACTGCCAGCGTGTTGAATTGTTTCAGCAGGAACAGCTCAGGTAGAACTACTTTCATCAGTTTCCTACACAAAAGCACAAAATACCAAACGTGCACGAAACCGAAGCCTTGGAACTAGCTTTCCTAAATGTCATCCTAAATGTCATGCAGATGTTTGTCATGTGTTAATCCCACCTTTGCTTTTACTGCTACAATCACATTGCTGCAGATGTGTTGCAATATGTGATATTTTACAAAGTCCCTGCAATGCTCACTACATATGATGCAGAAAAGTGCAAATGGGTATTTAGGGGCTAAATTGACCATCATCTTTAAGTCCCTTATCTATTGTTTATTACATAAACATATTAGGAAATGGAGTAGAGGCTGTGTGTGTGAATCAGTGGTGGAGGATGTGTTCAGATCTCTCACTCAAGCACTCTATCGTGAGTAAAAGTTCAGAATTTAAAATTTTACTCAAATCTTGGAAGTAGCAAAAATATTGATTATGCAGGAAAAAAAGTACTCCATGAGAGTTTCATCTTTTTTTGTATCATATCAGATTATTGTCACGGATGCATGTTATTGTTGTAGCAGGTCGTGACTGTTTTGTATACTGTGAGTAGTTTTTATGTACTAGAAAACAATTCATAGTATTTGACATGCTCGTGATGGGATTTTGAAATGTGAATCTGCAAAAATGCTAAAAAAAAAAAGTACAATATTTCTTGGTACAATTGGTCCTGACAGTTAAAACATCTAAAACTTTAGGTTCTTGTTCTATTGTAGACAGTATTAATATGATTCAAGTGTGTGTTTGTGCGTGTGCGCGCACGCGCGCGTGTGTGTGTGTGTGTGTGTGTGTGTGTGTGTGTGTGTGGGGGGGGGGGGGGGGGGGGGGGGGGGGGGGGGGTGACGCCCCTCTAACCAGGGGTGGTAGTGGGCGGAGCTACTGGCTGTCCTGTATGTGGCAGGTTCACGTTACCGTGTTTAACCACAGCAGCCTCAGCATGTGGAGACCGTGTTTCTGACTAACATTCTCCGCGCGAGAATCAAAAAGACAGAGCAGCCCAGCCTAGGTAAGAGCTCCTCGCGTTGTGCACTCTACTTCTTCTTCTTCTTCTTCTTTTTCTTTGTTTTTAGAGGTGAAACAAGTGTGAGGACCTTTTGGAGAGCGCTAGCCACTCTGAGCTAACGTTAGCCTGTTTTGCGTTAGCCGCTGGCAGTTTTTGGCTAGTGTTTTTTGCTGTTGCGTCGTAGTGACAGTAAGAAAACACGGGAAGTCGGTCCGCTGGTAACATCCTTGTCAAAACCCGTCCAAATACACACCAGATAAAAGTAGATGTATACTTTACTTTTTCGTATCTAGTCATATTTGAGGGTCACGCGCGTAATCTCTCTATCTCTATCTCTGTGTTTGTGTGTGTGTGTGTGTGTGTGTGTGTGTTGTATCCAGATGTTTAACTACTTTTTTTTGTGCTACTGCTCCTGTTAGACATGCTACTCTTTATTAAGTTGCAGGTGCAGCACACACACACACACACACACACACACACACACACACACACACCACACACACACACACACACACACACACACACACAGTCATGTATCACGAGCAGAAGAAGGTTTACTGGGTTAAATAGACACCCTTTCAAAGTAAAAGTCCTAAACTCTTTGGCCCTGGTATGTGACAGGGGGAACTGAATCCTCAGCAGTCTCGCACCCACGTGACAAGGCCACGGAGAGCTGACTAGTTAAATTTAGAGATGGTATCCAGTGTGGCCTCCCAGGTTCCTGTTAATCCGTGTTCACAGCTGACGAGGAGTGTTATGAGTTTTGATGACCCTATCAAATGTTCTGTGTTGTTACATAAACACTGAACCACGTATGACCTGAAAGTAGATCCGGGTGTTTTTAGATATTTAGATTAAAAAAACAATGCTGGTGTGTAGTAAAACCGTAGATCTCAATACCGAGACGTCATCTGTGTTTTCCTGCTTTACATGAAGAGTATTTAATTTTTTTAATTTTTATGTTTTAGTGGGAATGCTGGGAATTGCCTACTTTACAACTAATGTCCTTTATTCAGAATGTCTTCTTGTAAATTCATGCTGAAAGCAGTAATACCTCTCCTATAGAGCCGGTATTATTTGTCACTATTTTCTGACATTTGACATGTTAGTCTGTAATGAAAACGGTTGTTATTTTGCAGCCTTACTCTAACATATAAATCATACATTTGACACATCAATTTATATTTGATATTTGAATAAAACCACAGTGTGTCACAATTAGGCTTCAATTGATTGAGCCAATTAAACACATTTAAAACAAGCCAGCAGCAGCTCCCATTGACTTCAACCACATTTTACTTTTACAACGATGTAACTCAAGCCTGCATCTTATTTTCTCTCCCCCTTTTTATCGATATCATTTTGGTGCTCAGCCAGTGTGAGTGCACGCAATGAATGGAAATCTGGTCGCTCGTGCCTATTGTGTTGGAAAGAAATGGGCGTCGGCCAGCCCCCCCCCCCCCTTCCCCCTCATCTAATATTCAGCCCTGAGTGAAGGGGGGATGCTGAGCGCTGCTTGTTGATTCTGTTTGCGAGTGAACGAGGGAGACAGATTGCTGTGGTTGAGTCTCCACAGAAACATAAGCTTCACCCTACACTGAGGTAAGGCGTTTGTTTGTTCACCTTTTTTAGTGATTTCTGGAGATGTGTCTTTTTAAAGCAGCTGTTTTTATTGGTATTTTGTGTCTCTGGGGGTGTGTGTGTGTGTGTGTGTGTTAAGTTTTAAAGGATGTGAGGGTTTTGCTCCCACCTGATCTCTGCTCAACAGAGGAGCTAAATGTTTACTGATTGGTTCTTGTGTGGCGCTACCGTCCACCCATTGTGCTGAGAGACAATGAGGGTGTGTCAACAGGCTTATGCACCCTTCAGTGTAAACAAAGGACTTTCTGTGAGACACTGTCTGATGCGGGAGAAGGGTCGGCAGGTCGGCAGGTGACCCCTGACTGATGAAATAATGAATTCAGAATACAGAGAGAGCGTGTAGATATTCGTGGACTAGCTGCTCTGATTTTGACTTGATTGACCGTGGGCCCGACAGCCATGTGGCATTTAAGCGTTTGACCTGAGCCTGAGCTGCTTGTCCCACAGATTATGTTGAAATATCGAGCGGCGTGTTTGCTAATCTTAAACGTGAAAGCCATCGCCAAGGCAACGAGCGACCGCAGCTGATTTTTAAATTCTGTGTTGCTGCGGCCCCGGAAGTGAGTGTGACCGTGATGGACGAGCCCAACTTTATGAATCATTGATGAGTTTTTCATCGATCGGCTGAATCCCCCCCCCCCCCCCCCCCCCCCCCCAACTACAGCTAAAACAGCCATGTTTGAGGGAGTTTCTTTTGTCGGGTGAAGTGATGCATTCAGGGTCTGGGAAGCTTAAGATATTTCACAGTATGTTGATATGTTCTTGTCACGTGTGAGGACTGCTGTTGAACTCCAGGTGACTCTCATGCTAGTCTGTTTCGTGGGTTTAAAGTAATTCTTTAGAACGGTGGAGCCTGATTATAGATAATCTCTGCAAACTGGGCCGTCTGCATTGATTTTTGTCAAGAGGCAGACATTTACCTACCGGCGTTTTACTCCTTATTTTCCCATCTCAAGTGAAGCAGTGTCCTCCTATTCTACCTTTTTTTTTCTTAGAACTTTTCTTGTTTAGCGTTTCACAAATTCCCCAAAGTCCAATCCCAGGCAGCGGAGGTCGGTCTTGAAATAATTGGAGCTCACAGTCGAGTGCACCAATTGTCCTCAGGATCACTGCAATCAAAGGCTCAAAGTTCAGAGAGCGCTCTTTGTCTTCCGTGGTATTTGAGGACTTAGTGGACGTCCTGGATTGGAGCATTGTTAGCGGCCTGCCTTCATTACGCCGAGCAGAAGGTTCATGTTTTCAGCATGAGCGGGCAGACGGAACTGAAAACCGAAGTGAACCAAGTGACCCGGCTGGCTTCTGTGTAATGAGCTCGTTCGGTGCATCGTACTATTGTGAGCGCACTTTTGCACTATGGTTGAAAACGGGGACACGTATCACCGTGAAACGACGCTGTCCGACAATCTGCTTTTTACTTTCAAAAGTAAAATATACATTAAAAAAATTGCATGGAAACAATGCATATGCAAATACAAGGGAGCATGCTTACACATTTACACCACACTGGTTGTAATACATCTTAAATGCAGCAGAATTTTCATGTTTTTTCTTCTTTAAATTAGATTTTTTTCTTCTTCTCTGACTGTATCTTGTGACGTTTATAGTATAAAAAAAACCCCAGATGCATCCTCCCCGTCTGTGCGTGTGTGTGTGTGTGTGTGTGCTGGGTCTGGTCTGGACTGTACTTGTTTGTTTCCCAGCATCACTTCAAAGATGCACCACACCCTCTTCCCGGCTTTAACCTCCCTGCTTCTCTCCCAGTAGTGCTGCACGTGTAGCACATGCTCTAGCCACGACGGATACCGTCGGCCGTCTTTATCCTTCTCCTGTCCCGGACGCTCATCTGTTCTCCGTCTCGCTCTGCAGCGGCGCACAAGTGGCCGTCCGTCCGCCCGTCCGCCATGGATACCACCAACTCCCTGAAGATGACCTCTCTGGCCATCCAGAGCCTGTTCAGCTACGTGGAGGAGGACAACCTGGCTGCCGTCAAAGCCCACTTGGACAAGTTCAGAGATGTGGACAGCAGGAGCGATGTGAGTTCGAGAGACGTATCACAACAACCCCTCTGGTTGGCTCGGCTTGTTTATTTCGGGGAGCAGTATGAAGCAACGAGAGGCTCTCTGAGATCATGTGACGAGCGAAAGGAAACTAGAATCTGTTGTGACGCTTGAGTTGATATTGTTTTTGGTTTATGAAGGGTGATCATTATGTATGAGTTATAGTGCCTATAAAAAGCATTCAGACTTTTAAGGCTTGTTTTTTAAACCCTGTTTGGTCATTATCCTGTGCCATAGACAGAATGTCAATCTCTCATTGTAAACCATCCTGCAGCTGTAAAAACTCACGAGTGAACCAAATCCATGTTAAACGTTTTTGTCGGGTGTTTTAGTGAAGTATATACGCTTTTAAGTATATTCATGTGGTCAAATGAACCTGTATGTAAATGAGGATTCTGATAAGTCTTTTCATGAGATGTGTTGACAGGAAGTCAAATGTAGAATAACAACATCTTTAACCTTAAAACCTTAGCGTGACTAAAAGAAAAAGCTTTTCAGTCCATAATACATAATACATAAGTATTAAGTTAAATCAGCAAATCCTGTCACTCCCTGCTCTTTATCACAGTTTGAGTTGCTTCTCTCTTCCCTCCTTCTTATTTTATGTTTTTTTTTCCAGAATGGACAGACTCCCCTGATGGTGGCGGCAGAGCAGGGCAATCTGGAGATCGTGCAGGAGCTCATCAGGAGAGGAGCCAACGTTGACTTGGACGATGTCGTAAGCACGCACACACACACACACACACACACATAATGCACACATAACATCCCAAACCGCCGAATACGAACACACACGCTCGCAAACACGCGCGGCGTTTCGTTCCGCATAGAGAGTCCAGGCACAGGTGGAAAACAACGCGGTCACTTGAACCACATCATCCAGAGACGGAGACGAGCGTCCTTGATGTCCCGTCCCGCTGAACTCACCGCGCTCGGGCTTTAGTCCACGGCTATTATGAGCCGCGATGAGCCATAATGACGAGTCATTACACGCTCTTACCTTCGCCCTTTTTTGACTAAATGACAGGATCCACTTGCTGGCCAACACCCTGTGCCTCCAGAAGCCAGCCCCCCACACACACATACACACACACACACACACACGCACTTAAGCACGCATGTACCCTCCACACGCTACACCTCTCATTAACATCTCACGTAACCCGCGATTACGCACGGCACACTGAAGCTCGCGCTCACTCTCTCTCGCACCAGCAGAAGGAGGAAGGAGAAGCGGTGCGTCCGACAGTTGGTCGCACTTGTCGTCTTTTTAAACTTTAAACACTCCGACACTCCCGTCCGTCCAATGCGACACCCCGTTTCCGTGAGCACCTGGTATGACCAGCTGGTAGGTATACGGTGCTTTGACCCGGGCCGTCCCACGTAGCACTCGAACAGACGTTTGTCCGACCGGATTTTGGAGTCTTGATGAGAGTTCCCGCTGTAACAGGTTGTGTGTGTGTTTGTGTGTTTGTGTGTGTGTGTGTGTGTGTGTGTGTGTGTGTGTGTGCGCAGGACTGCTGGACCTCGCTGATCTCGGCAGCTAAGGAGGGCCACATCGAGGTGGTGAGGGAGCTGCTGGAGAACAATGCTAACCTGGAACATCGAGACATGGTGAGAACATAGAACGTTACTGCAAACGTTTTCTGCAGATTTCTCTTGTTTTATATTCGAAAAAAGTTAATTCTAAGACCTACGTCCTGTAGGATCAACATGACAGCGTGTTCTCTGGTAATGCCATACAGGCTTATCAACTTTAAGTCAAGAAAATAGTCCCAGTGGATGAAACATGTGTGGTGTAGTCACAGCGTCCTTGTTTTGATTCTAGGGACCTTTGTCACCCCCCTCGTCTCCTTGTTTCCTCTACATCTCTACTACATATTGTGAAAAAATTTCTGAAATGACAAAAAAAAATCATCTTAAGAAGACAATTTCATGTCACGATTATTCTGGCCGAAAATTGCGATTCCCGATATTACATAAATAATCATCTAAAGATATAATTTAAACTCCCAAAATGGCAATAAAACATACTGGAATCACTTCACCTTACATTTAGTAAAGAAACAAATATTGTTTTTTTTTCTTTGTTATTTGTAAAAAAAAAAAAAAAAAAAAAAAAAAAAAATTGTTAAATAATTGTAAATCATGAGGTTCTTCTGAATAAATTCTAGGATGAATAAATTGTGTGAGTCTGTTATTATCACATAAT
>NW_027176583.1:787651-797651 GCF_023349555.1 Cebidichthys violaceus
AATCAGACATGGGAATATGTGAGATTGTAAAGCCCTCATTATTGCTCCCCTTTGTTACTGTGCGAAAAAAAAAAGCACAGACTATTGTCTGTACTGGCATTTGCATTTTTGATCATCTATTTAGCCGAGGTGAATCATGAAAGGACATGTACTTCTGACGGTCTCTCGGAGCCATCACTGTGACTGGACCTTCTAAAAAGTCAAATCTGATAAGGATGGGATTTTTGTTTTTAGCTCAATTTTTTTTCTATACCATAATTTCTGTCCAAAACAAAAGAGAGAGAGAGAGAGAGAGAAAAAAAAGAAAAACAAATTGCACCTACAGTCCTTCATATGGTACCACAGTGAGAGCAACTTGGCATCGGCTTATGCCATCATTGTACACAATGTGGTATATTTCAATTCAGCCAATTGTTATTTTTAACTGTGAAAGTGAAATCTCATTGTGGGCTGTGTACGCAAAGGATATCAGTCATGGAACCCTGCAAAGAAACATAAAATACCGCAGACACGCGTTTCAGACGATCATCAGAACCGGGGCCTGCAATAAGCTCTTGCTTGCTTTGTAATTTTCAAATTTTGGGGACTGAAACATATCAGAAAAAACTATAATCTATTATTCCAATTCTCTCCTTCTTTGGGGTGTGTGTGTGTGTGTGTGTGTGTGTGTGTGTGTGCACAGGGCACCTTGTTGACTTGCGTTCTGCTCTCTTGGATTCTGCATAACTCCAGATATTCTTTTTAACTCTTTAATTGCTTTTGCACAGTGGCCCTGATGACGATAAGGAGGACTTAGTGACAACATCTCAATTTCTCTCCCCAACTGAACGCTCCCCGTTTCAATTATCCTCGCCGTTTTCCTTGCCGCCCTCACTCTCTTGCCTCCAAATAAATTTCATTTCCCTTAAGCCCGCTGCTTTCAGTATCTGATGGCGTCTCACTCAGTTATCCATGCATGGTATTATCAGGGAGACGGGCCCTTGCTGCTCACTGAGAGGGAAAGGCTGCAGGCCCCTTATTACATACCAAATATCAGGCACCATATTCAAATCCAAAGTAGCTGGCTGTGGGGAATATGCCTAAACTGGCTCAGCTTGTTAAGAGTTTTGCACCGGCTCACACAGATGGATAAAGTCCACACACAGTTTTGTACGAGGCGTTTCGCTCTGAATGTTCCAAATTTAGACATTTTATTGTATTTTACGTGTTTTTCAGCAATTCCACCACATTTGTTAATTTGTTAAATCATCTTTCTCTTTGCGGAATGTGAGTCACACGGTCGCTCTGTATCCGTTACCCTGCATCTGGGAGGATGAAAGCAATTTGCAATCTAAAAAAATTGATATAACGGCGTGCTAAAGGACACCGGTTCCAAAGAAATGTGATTTCATAGTGCCTTTTCCCACATGTTTGGAATATATTGTGACCTGTCATGACATCAGTGGATTCAAAAGGAGAGAACTTGCCCGAGCTCGCCAAACAATGAAATCATTATAAGCAGCTTTTTTTTTCAGGTTGCACCTATTAAAAAAAGGGAATAAGTAAGAAGTTGGATGCAGCCGCTGGGTGTTATGCAACGTAACAAAGGAAACAGTGAGACTATCAAACAGTGTGATATCATATTGTTTTATTGCATCCCAAAAGCTCAAAGTAATATTCTTTTCTGCGTTTGAAAATGACATAAAAATCTCTCCCTGGATTTTTATTATGGCATCAATTTGAGTCCATGCCATGAGAGTATTCCCACAGAGAAGAAACTCAGAGTCGTATAATAATTACAGAGCAATGAACGCTCGACAATAAACACGTAAACTATTCAAGGTAGCGGAGATAAGATAGTTTTTATTGCGAGAGGTTCCCACAGTTCAGGGTGTTCAAAGGTCTCTTACACAACCTCAGAGTCTATAAAAGCAGCAGCACTCGATCAAACACATACGGGTCAGAGATGAGCTACTGCTGATTAGGTTTGTTAACAGAATCATAACTTTATTAATAATATAGCACCTTTTAAAATCGGAGTTTACAATAAAACAACAGAAAGCTCAACAGAGAAAGAGAAACTACGGTAAGAGTTGAACAATAGATGAAACAATAGAACCAATAGATACGATAGAAATAAAATAAATAATTTAGTAAAATAAAATAATATCAATACTAAAATAAATCACGGCATCACATAAAAGCCAGTCTGTGAAAATGTGTTGTAAGGATTGATTTAGGAGGCGGCCCACACAGGAGAGGAAAACTAAAAAATCATATTTGATTCACAGAGAACATCCACATCCATGATAAAAAAACTCTTCTATTTTGATAAATTATGAATTTGCATAATCCATCTTTACAAGTTTTGTGAATGATACAAAGTGCAGCATAAGAGGTTAAGCCTGATGGTGGGAATCAGTCCGGTCAAAACGACCACTTCCTGTTTGTTTTGTAGGGAGTTGGTGGTCTTATCTGAAAATGAGTTATTTTAGAATGAAGATTTTACAGGTCGTTATGATGTGGAGAGATATGCAGTATAATACGATCAAGGCTAGCCCTGTTCTCCTGTACTTTATCTTTCTTTTATTTATTTTGACAGATTAAGAGTTCGTGTGAAGAACGATGTGTGTCGTCAGCTGCATCTTAATTTAGATTTTTAATCTGAAAACCTCTCTGGTGGACTTGTTGAATAGAATCAGGATTTACTTTTGTCATGAAAAGAAAAGTTAGTTTACATATAGTTAATTCTGCAACCAATGTTTGTTGTTATTATCGGTTGATCTGCTGATTAATTTCTCCAATGTTTATGTAGTCTTAAAAAAAAATGACTTAAACAATGAAGTGATTGTCAACATATTTGCATATTATCTATTATTAGTATCTATCCTCATTACGGTCTAGTGGCTTCCTTCTGTCTAAATGTTAATAATAGTTTTGCCGTGAAGCCGTCCTGTGATCATTGCTCTGGGGGACAGACGTGTGTTTCATGGACTGTGGGAACTTGGTTTTTGTCTTTGTTAGCTTTATAATGTCTCTGATAACGGCGCAGAGGTGGGCCAGTTTGTCTGCTGTAAAAGTGACTCAAACTCTTTCATGTGTGGACTTTATGCGGCGCTGCGGCCCTATCAACGTGTTTGTTCACTCTGTTATTGAACCGTTATCTTTTGTGGCAAGGAGACGCTCAATACCGGAGCAGACAGAAACGAAAGGCATGGACGCCACCGTTCTCTCCCTTTCTGTTTCAAACTGAGAGCCTCTCGTTTTCACCGTCGGTGAAGAACGATGGAGACGGCTAAGAAGGAGACGATCGATGTCGCGAAGGCTGAGTCTTAATAACACGGTGCTCCACCATCACGGCCGCCTGCTTCTGGGAGATTTGGCAAATCAATTGAACATTCAACCATAAAGAGGGAGACACTTTACCCTAATTTCAAAAGCCATCAGACACATTTGCAGGCTGTTACGCTTCCATGTCTTCTGATTTACTCTGAATATACTTAGAATATGAGCAAAAGTAAATCGTTGTTGTTGTAACACCAGCTCACATGCATCAGTCTTCTACCTCTGCCACGCTTCCTCTCCCTTATTTTGGTTTCTAATTCAATTTCTCCCAGACAGACTCTCTCTCGCTCGCTGACGCCGTCTCCATTACGACGCGCAGCCAAACACAAGCGTTCATTAATTAGTGGCATCGTTGTCTTTTAATTATGCATGTGGCTTATTAGGCACCTCACCCGTTCACCCAAGCCTTCCCGTCTACACTCCCCTCTGTTCCTCGCCGTGCTCATACGGGACCTTTAAACTTCCACCTGCACATTATAGCTCTAATAAAGCTGTTATCAGCCCGTGAAGGAGATGGCAAACAGGTGAGAAAGAAAGAGAGGGAGAGAGAGAGAGAGATGGCAAACAGGCGACTGAGGGTTCTGGTATGTCAGCAACAGAAATTAGCTAACTGCACTCCTGACTGTGACACAGGCAGGGAGAGCATAAACCCACCAAGTCCTCTCTCTCTCTCTCTCTCTCTCTCTCTCTCTCTTCTCCTTTCCTTTCCTTTAATTCTGTCTCCCTCTCTCTTTCTCCTTCTCTGCATCTACAAACCACACACAGAGAGAGAGAGAGAGAGAGAGAGAGAGAGAGAGAGAGGAGAGAGAGAGAGAGGGAGGGAGAGAGGGAGCGTCAGCCGGCAAATTTTTACAGCTCTCCAAAATCATTATTGGCAATTAGCGTTCGTCAGGGAAGACAGCAGCTGCTTGTAATTACAGGTAGCCCCTCATTACTTCTCAGTGTAGGGGAGAGGAGGGATGGGAGAGAGGGAAGGAGGGAGGAAGAAAATGTGTTCCAGTGCCAGTGTTTATATTTATTTATATATTTCTCTACCTGTGATGTTGAGCCACATAATGTATACAAGCTATAGCGGAGGACTGGAGGCTCCAGCAGGTGCAGTTTGAGAGGAAGAGGAGGAGGAGGAGGAGAGTCTAAACTTATTGTAAACAGCCGATGTTATCCTACAGATATTGTGCTGTTGCAATGGTGCTGTGTGTGTGTGTGTAGTGGATATGATTGTATAAATAGCCGTGAGTCCGGGCTCATTGGAAGGTTCGGTTACAGTCATTTGCCCCGGCTAGTTCTTCACTTCCCCTGCTGCTTGTGAGCTTTGTGTTTTCATGAGTTTTGCTGGGTTGAGGAGAGCCTCGGAGCTGTGAGATCTCAGCCTGACACGACACAAGTTGAGGTTAAGATGACATGACATCTCAGGGCACACTTCGCCGTTATCGTGCCCTACAAATCAGCACCGCATGGTACGGCACTAACCACCGGTGGGTTAATGATATAGGCTTGTGTTAGGGCGGCTTCACCTTAGTTACTGCCCGGCAATCTGTGCTAAGTCATACAAGTGTCTGCCGCCCGATAGGGATCCAGGAACTCCTTAGAAAAAAGTGATTTAAGAAGAGTCACTCCTTGATAGAGGAGGTATTTCCACCTAATTAGAAAGCCGGCACAGGTCAAACAGTGCTGAACTTTAAAAGTTCTATTTTTTAATCCCAAGGCAAACCGGCTCATTAAATGATAGCTGGTGCTTTGACTCAGCATCAGATTTGGCCGTATAATCAGAGGGTTATATTTTCATACCTCTGAAGCTACGCTCAGCGTTTCCTCACGTTTTTGCGCTGCACAACTTTTTTATATATAGTTTTACGAGGCTTTGGCGAAGTGAAATTGTCGAGCTTTCGGTCTGACAGATCTGAACGTATTTTATTTTTTGGCGTAGCCAAGACGACGTCATTTGTATAAATGTTTGAAGCAGACTTGACGAGATTGACATTAATTTGACTGCATGGTTGAAATAGTTGAAGCTTTACTCATGAAGGTGTAGCCTTTAGTAACTATAAAAGGAGATATTTCTGGGGGTGGTGAAGATGAGGTAAACGCATACCTCAGGCAGGGACTAGACTCCTATGAATAGTTAATTAATACCATCTGAATGCTTTCTATGCCCTAGCGACTGCGAGGCTTGAAGTGCCCCACAGAATCCGCCATAGCCTAGGGCAACAATCAGACCAATTAACCCAGGGCACAACACAGTGGAGGTGGGGTGTGCATCCAGCTCGGTAATACGGTGAACCATTGCTAGTGATCCCTGAGCTCAGACGGAGTCTAGGTTCAGGGGAGTAGACGCCCCGCTCCGCGTCGAGGTGCAGTTTTCAACATGGAGGTCATGTCTGCTACATGCGAGGCCTCTCCGCAAGACTAGCAGAAGGCATGCTAATAGCAGCCAAACGTTAGCCTCTTAGCCTCCGCGGAGGGTTCCGCTTGTTCTCAGAGGAAAGGAACGTCTGACTTTGTTTTTCCTCTTTGTTACTCAACGTAATTATTAGTCTCATTTTACTGAGTGAGTCATTTTGGTTCATATGTTCCACAAAGGAGGAAAAAAAAAAAAAGTTCACAACTGTCCGTCTTGCTGCTAACTTCCAGGAGACGCCGTTCGTCTCCCTCCCTGTTGATCAGCATCACAACGGTATGCATAGCAGTCGAAAAACAGCTCTTTCTGCCAACAACATAAAGCCCTCACCATGTTCTTGTTAATTCATAAAGCATTGCCATGTACAGTCTCTTTCAATACACATATACTAAGATTCTCTGTTACAAATGAAAGAAATCTCTTTAGACCTTGAGGATATCTGCAAAGCTTTATTCCCTGCGAGGGTGCCGGTATTTATTTCCTGCACACACACACACACACACACACACACACACACACACACACAGGCTCCTGCTCAGTTACAGTACAACAACCGGCATCCTGGCAGCGGAATAGCTCACATTTGCAGGGCATCTCTCGTTTCCACTGTAGACCGTCCAACGCAAATACAAAGAACAACTGTCACATTCAAACTGGAGCTGAAATGACTGGCTGGGTTTCGATTCATCTTGTCTGTCCGGGTCTCTCTTTTTTATTCGCTGCCATGAAAAGTTGGAACTGTATGAGAACCCCGCGCTAGAGGGAGAAGATCAAGTGTGTAAGGATTTAACAGATGGAATTGGGACTAAATGAAGCGCTAATGCATGGATGGTATGAATCCACTGTGCATTTTTTTAGCAGAGACGTGATGAGGTGGTTTCTGCTCAAGGTTGAAGTTAGTTGTTGAATTAATTTCCACTTAAGTTGTAGAATGTGTGCTTTAAAAAAAAAACCATGTGAAACACTGTTAAAATAAAAACTAATTTCAGAAGATAATTTGCAGTTAATTTTCAGGAAATCTGATAGAAAAAACAGGTACGATTCATGTAATTCAGTCAACTTTCCCTCTGTAAATTATGGATGGATGTTTTCCATTAATAGAGATGCAGGCGCTTAGAACTAATACTAGTAGTTAAACTATATGCAGGGAATTATAGACTTATGATTAAAGACTTCTCGTGTGTTAAAACAGCAGCAGCTACTTCGGTGAATGTGTCGACAGGCACGTGTTTCATGTGTAACTTTATTCATTTGTGTGCGTTGGGTATTAATTCCCCCCCCCAATCTGCTTCTGCAATCTAAATTGAGTCGCAGGCTGTTGAAGACACTTCACATGTTGCCCCAGTATTTTTTTTTTTTTTTTACAGTGCTGCGACTTTGATCATGACTACCCACTATTCTAAAACAGGGACAATTCATACTGAATGATTTACACTCAAATCAATTTTCAAGTTACACATAAAGAAACACTCGGGCTCCATGCAGTGCTTCTGAGAAGAGCGAGATCTTAAAACAAACCCTTATTTGGATGCTCCTGCTGGTTGTTGCCGTGGCAGCTTTGAGAAATATTGTCGATTTGTTCTACTGATGCTCGCAGAGCTGCAGTGCTGCATTTTAAACTGTTGAGTCAGATTTCATTTACCAGCTCTTTCATCTGTTTTAACTCAGTGTGTCTGTGCGCCCGTGTGTGTGTGTGTTTATGTGTGTTTGTGATTTAGCAGCGAGGATATGTGTGTGTATAGATTTGCGTGTCTGAATATGTGTGGGCCTGTCAGTGTACCGTGTTGTTTGCGCTTGTTTTGTTTGCTTGTGTATATGCACCCTGTCGTGTGTGTATCCAAATGTGTGTGTGTGTGTGTGTGTGTGTGTGTGTGTGTGTGTGTGGCTTCCAACCCAGAGCTATTATGTGGAGACAGCAGGTATAATATCTGCAAACCTTTGCCGCTGTGCTGGATAAGTAATGGCCTCAAGACGTCACCTTTATCTGTAGCCACACTCCTGCAGCTGGGGCTGTGTATTCCCAGCCTCACAGTCCCTCCATGATGCACAGGTGTGGCATTATGTGTGTGTACGCCATTTATCCCACAACACCCCCCCCCCCCCTTATGTATTTGCCACACACAAAAGTGTTCATGAGGAAGGCAGATAGGGCCGAGACTGACACATTCATTTCCTTAACGGCCGAGGATGTGGCGGCAAGCGCGGCTGCCTTTTAAGCAGCTTTAGCTGAATCCCCTGCAGACGGAGACACTGGGTGAATGAGGCGTCACTGGGAGCGTCCCATCATGCCCCGCGAAAACGGAGAAAGGGAGGCCATGGTGGGGACAGATAGGAGGGAGGAGGAGGATGCTGAGGAGAGGAAGGAAGAGGGCGGAATTTCGACAGAGACGGAGAAGGCAGAAGCAGAGAGATGTGGGAGAAGGAGACAGAATGACGTGTGAGATAGATAGCGAGAGAAAATTGAAATGAGACGGAGGGAGGGAGAAAGAGAGGCGGAAACAAAGGAAGAGTTAGATGGGGAGTGAGTGAGCTTTGTGGTCTCAGGCTCCATGGGAGGTTCAGCCCAATCATTTATAAAAGGTAAATGCTGTCAGGACGCAGGGCGTTTAAAGGCGCGGCGCTGCAGGTGTGATTTATGCTCTCAGTACGGGGCTATAAATCACCCTGCCTTTGTTTCCACAGGCTGCCGCTACTGCTGCTGCTGCTGCTGCCGCGTCAAGACATAACCATCCCTGCCTCATCTATAGCAGGCACACACACACACACACACACACACACACACACACACACACACACACACACACACACATTGGACAGCAATAAAGACAGAGCAAAGAGGCATGCTGATGGGAATGGATGGCTGGATGGAGAGTGAGGAGAAAAGGGGTGACCGGTTGGAGTCCATCAATGATGATGTGTGGAGTCGAAGAGGCGTGTCTGAGCTGACACACACACACACACACACACACACACACACACACACACACACACACACACACACACACACACACACATTTGCATGGAGAATTCATGTTTCTCCATTGTTGTAATTCAAACAGTGTTTCTGAATGTGTCCCCTCTGCAAAGTCTGACTCCAGAAAACATGAACTAGACTCCAATCTGTGAAGCTTCCAGAAAGCAATTCCTCTTCTCTTCTGCTCTGTAGTAAAAGCTTCTTTGCCCAAATCAAGATTTCTATATTCACGTCTTTACAGGTCTGAACTGGTATCTTACTTTTCTCGCAAAATCTCTCACGTGTTCTTTGTAATTCTCCTCTTGACGCCAGACGAGATTTGTGTTCTTGCGAGCTGACTGTTGTGTAAAACATCACCTCATTCTTTTCAAAGGATTCTAGCTCTTCTCACAGAAACAATGCCATCGCAGTTGCACAATCATCTCTCTGATGGATAACACGGCGTTTCTGTACGTCTTGCCCCGGTCACAAGTCGTAGCTGACCAGTGTTCGAGTGAGGAGGACATAGGCAGTATTGATATGACGGGTGCGTGGGAGGGAATGGCACTTCAGGCAGGTCACAAGTCACGCTTATGACAGTCACACTGTCGGCATTCTTTAACTACAGAGGATAAAGCCTTTTGTTCTCCACACGACACCCACTAGTTTTGATGGGGTACGAAATGGATTCAACTTCTGTGCACTCTGACGATGCAGAACGAGCTCTAAAAGAAAGGTTGAGTGAAACCAATATCCATCTGTCTTAGTGGAAAACGATGATACAGTATCATCGGTCTCAGATATGCAAAGCATTTCAGAAGTTATGTGATTTCTTTGAATGACTTTCAGCGGTTACAGCCACACGGTTGCTTTCAGAGGTCGGAGAAGTTGTCAGAGATACTGCGCCACCACAAAGAAATAATGTAAAAACAGAGAGCAGCGACTCGTCTTCACACATAATCAATCCTTTCACCCAAACCATATTTCATCCTTGGACGCATCATTCTCAATAGAAACCCAATTGTGTTCCATAAAGCGGTCAACAATGCTCTCTCCACTCGATACATAATACAAGCGTATAAATCACCTCAGAGGAGGCTTTCTGACTCTCTCTGCGAGTGGGTGGGGGAGGAAAATGGAGTTGTAACACGCGGCGAACACGTACAAGCTGACCTGAATGGCTGCTGGTATTCTGATTTCCCCGAGGAGCTCCTCTCTGGCCCGTGCCGGTGTTTTAGATTCCAGAGGGAGGCCATTAATGCTCAGCCTGTCGACCTGATCCATATGTATGGCTGGCTGTTCCGTTCTGTTCGGCTCCTG
Source organism: Cebidichthys violaceus (assembly GCF_023349555.1). Lineage (NCBI taxonomy): Eukaryota > Metazoa > Chordata > Actinopteri > Perciformes > Stichaeidae > Cebidichthys > Cebidichthys violaceus. The sequence goes on from NW_027176583.1 coordinate 797,647, forward strand.
CCTCC